>NC_134407.1:59832646-60075146 GCF_038048845.1 Mixophyes fleayi | reverse complement strand
TTCACTCTCCCCCAAATTTCAGACCCTCAAATGCTCACTCAAAACTCACCTTTTCAAGCTTGCCTATCCTACCACCACCTCTTCCTCATCTACCATCTCTTTTTTCTCCCAGTTGGTCCTACCACCCCTCCCTCTAGAATGCAAGCTCTTGTGGGCAGGGTCCTCTTTAGCTATTGTCCCACATCTGTCTACTGTCCGACTCCCTTGTATGTCCTGTCATGTATTTTAGTGCACTCTGGGAAAGTCCTCATAGCATTACTCACACTCACCTGTGCCACTTATATGTATTACCTCATATATTTGCTAATTGGTTATAAATAACAAAAAAGTCTACAAGAGACTTGCCTCAAGAACTGTAACAAAAGGCCATTACATCTCCAAAAACGGTGTTTTATCTGTTCTATTAGTAAAGCAACTACTTGTGCTGCATATAAGATGTTCCAAAAATGAAACGCTTCTAGTCAATCGTTAATGTGTTTCACGGTTCAAGACCATATTCTCAATTTACTTTATATTTCCACTGCACTTAGTTTCTTATGACATGTGAAGTAAACAAAAGGAGTGCAGCATCTACTATGCAGAACAATTACATTACATGCTTTAAAATAATGGGCTGTGTCTTGTAGCGAATGCAAAAAAATTGAAAATTAAAATAGGTAAGATTCCTTAAAAATGTTTTAATGGTCGCTACCAAATGGTAAAGTATGTTACACAGTGTTGTGTTACTCCTCTGTGCAAGCTATGAACAAACTCTGGGGTTGCCTCTCTTTTGGGTCCTGACTATGCCCCACAATGCTGTCCTATTTATCCCCTGCCACTAAGTCACACTCCCACGTTGTGAGAGGATTACACACCTCAATAAGATTTGTACAAGGAGGTATATTTATGAAGCTGCGGGTTTGAAAAAGTGGAGATGTTGCCTATAGCAACCAATCAGATTCTAGCTGTCATTTTGTAGAATGTACTAAATTAATAACTAGAATCTGATTGGTTGCTATAGACAACATCTCCACTTTTTCAAATCCGCAGCTTGAAAAATTTACCCCCTGGAGCGCTCTGGCAGAAGGTAAAGGCATGATTTGGAAGGGAAAACAAATCATTTTAGAATTAGGACTTCCTTAAATGTTTTTATCTTTGTTTTATTGATAATGAATCTCAACACTGGCTCACTGTGTCTTTACAAGAGTATTGCACAACCATCAGGTCTCGTTTATGGATATACAGTATTTTAACTTAATTAATCTGACTACGCTATAAGAGAATTAGAAATAAAATAGCTACTAAATGTTTGGAGTGAAAAGGGCCAAGGCACCGACACTGAAGCTGGACACATGTCCAGATTGGCCAATTCAGCCACACCCTTGAAAAAACTAGAACCACATTCCATCTGGCAAGATTTCTGCTGTTTGAAAGATCTGCCCAACCAAGGTGTCAGATCAGATTATTTTTGGCCATTATTTATGTAGCGCCCGCATATTCCATTGCACTTCACAAATAGCAAATCGCAACAGTGAAGCAGTCTTCAAGGTAGCTCTTGGCTTGTGCTGCTCACTAATTTGTTTTTCTCAACATAATAGGTTGAATAATCAGACAAACCATGATACTACCCTACGAAGGTTAATGATTTAAATAAGGAAGTCACAGGGGGGTATTCAATTGTTTCGTAAGGACTTAAATGCACAGCTGGCAATCTTATTTACAACAAAATTGAGGTTAGAGTTTTAATTAAAAGGGGTGCATTTTTTGTGTAATTTCTCTTTAAAACTATTTTTCAATTGCCAACTTAATATTCTATTTAATCTATTGCTTTGCCCCTGGTTTAAATGTATTTGGAATGAGTTTCTGTGAATCTCAGAACACTTGGCAGATGGAATGCAGGGTTTCCCCTAGCAACCTAGGAATCAGCACTACCAGACTAATGAATATACTTTTAATTTTAGTAAACTGCTTGATGGATGAAATCCATAATACTCATTTAAATCAGATTGCTTCTGTAAGTGGAAAGCACCCTCAAGATTTGGTATGAAGTTTTTACTACGTGGGAGACTTACAATCACAGCTTGCGTGCACTGCCGGCTCTCCAGTACTGTGTAGCCAGGCAAGATACATCTTGATATTTTAATTAAGGCTGCATGATATTTCAAAATAAGTCACCACTTCTGGTACCATCAGCTGCAGTCTGTCTCACACAAAGGCAGAATGTAATGTGGAAATATGTAGTTTAGTTTTGTATTACATTGTAGAACTTATATTGCCTACATGATCATCTGTACAGATATAAAGCATAGAAGAGAAGGAGTGAATACAACAATTAGTAACAAGATGTACCAATCTGACCAGTGCAAGAGATACTGGAGGTCATTAAGAAATTAGGAAATGCAGTGCAAAAGCAGCTTCTTGTGCATAGTCAGGCATCTTGTTTTACAAAACTCCAGAAGATTTCAGTTTGTGCAGCAAGATAATTATAATGAGTACGTTTCAGGTGGGGTCTTGGTTCTGCCCAATTTCCATGTCAGTAGGCCACACCCTTTTTCACTGTTTCAAACCAAGTTGGTTTAACCGAAATAGCTTCCCCCCCCCCCTGTATAAACAAAGTGAATAGACATCTGTTCTGATAGATGCATGATATTTGATTCAGGATCATCTTAATACTACACTTTGTGACTACTGTATTGTAATGTTCCTTGTAGTATATAGATTGACATAATGTATTACCACTATTGATATTAGGTACCTCTAAATGATGTGGACTAAGATGCCTATTCACTTTGATTATACACCATTTACAGAGCCAGATTAGGCTATATCAGTGGATCGCAAACTTTCAGTTCGAGGCACCCTTAGGGTCTCTAATTTTTTCAAGGCACCCCTAAGCCAAAATAGTTACCAAGTTGGGCCCTGGCCGTGGCACCCCTGTGAGCTCGCCACGGCACCCCAGGGATCCACGGAACACAGTTTGGGAACCACTGGGCTATATGTTTGTGCTTAAGTGAAACAGATTAGTGCACCTTAATTATGCATGGAACACACCTGCAGCATCTGAACTGCAACCAGTCAGCCACTGACTTCCACCGGGCAATGGCTATATCAAGGTCCATTTGGACTGTAGTTTTCATGTATCCCTGATGAAGCCCATTTTTCGGCCGAAGCGCGTAACTATTCATCTTCAACTTTAAGAACTTGTTTCTCACCAACAGCTGCTCTGACAGCCTATGGTGCAGATGGGCAGAATTAGAACCGCTTCAAAAATGAGACTACCACATGCGGAACACCATAACATCACTGAACGGAGGAGGGCTCCCATCTGGAGGCGGGAGAGCGCTCTGCCCAGTAAAGGGGGGGGGGGGGACTGGAACAAATCTATAGACACGGAAAACATCCCTTGCAGTGGAGTAAGTTGCTTCCTCACCCACCCAGCCTGCTACAGGCTGCCACTGCCACCAATTGTGTTTTTAACGTTGTGCTACACAGACGTCACTCATGTATATACTGAAGCTTTACATATTTACCTACATATGGAACACTAAAGAAACGGCTATACAGTTTGTTTCACAATCGAATTAAGACTTGTCTATCTATACATTGATCAGGATCTTTAGATTTTGAGATTCATCTCATCAGGCAGATCCCTAAGTAAGGACCATTACGAGCCCCTACATACTATATGCCAACTCTAGAGGGACTTATATTTGCTAACCTTTTCAGCCATAGCAGTAAGAGCTTACGAATTTGGCATACAAATTAAAAAAAATGTTATTTGCATACTTGTATAACATACTCAATATTAAGTCACTACTGATTTATTATTGAAAGTCATTGTATGAGGATTCCTATTTTTCTCAGTGCACCGAGTATCATTTGTTTTGTTTGATATGAATTTCCAAAAATATACATTTTTTTTTATCCTTGACATAAGATTTTGTTTCACGTTGTTTTCTAGCACAGCATATAGGAATACAGAGGACAATACAGGCGCCTTGGGACTCCAGAGTTTTACTTTGGTTTATTTTGTATGATCCCTACACACTCCCATCCTCTCACATAAGCTCCGGGGAAGTGCAGATACCTACCATTCTATAGTTTCTATATGTAATACACATGCTCTACCACTAGGAGCACTTACTAGATCCACATTACATCACTAATGTAGGAAACACCAGTGATGTCACAGAAGGATTTGACGCACAGGTAGTGTGTCCAAGAGGACAGCTAACTGCGATTTACATGTGAACTGGCTGCCTCCTGGCCAATTGTCATTGACATCAGCTGTGTGTGGGACAGGAGGCCATGACATGTTTCTACTACTAAAAGGCTTAAATAATGTCACATTACAGCAAGTGTGCAAATTGTCAAAACTGAACACTGCAGACGAGCCTTTCACAGCCGCCATCTACTCAGCTTTGACATTCTACCTTTATTATTTTGCAGTCACAAACCTTCCCCCCCAAGAGATGCCCCTCTGGATTTCTCCTTGACAGTCAAGTTTTGGGATGTCCTGTGCAGTTTCACAATCCCGAAAGATATACAAATAAAAACTAAAAACCAGGAAAAGCATCAGGTGCAGAGAGAACGCCTAATAGTTGGATAGAAGCGTGATCAGGCTCCATTAGGTTCGTGAAAAAGGTGGCAACCAATTTATCTGGTTAGCTGCATCAAACAGTGATTATTACATGTTGACAATATCCACTAAGCCCTTGTAAAAACAGTAGTTTCTTGAAATGATTTATGGTCACTGACACTTCAGCTCATTTGTGCATATTTACACTTGTTGTAGAGTGGATGTTTTGCATTTTGATATCGACTGTCCATAGAGCTAAAAGCAGGCTGTTTGTACAAACCTATTACTCTATTCATATATTGTCAACATACTACGCAGCACTGTACAGTGGATTCTAAGATCTAATTTGTCCATCAGACACATGAATAAACCGACATGAGGCAATTTAGTCAGAAGCCTAATTAACCTAGCAGTATGGTTTTGGACTTCGGGAACTACCTACAGGGACACAGGGAGAACATACAAAGTCCATACAGCACACTGGTAGGATACAAACCAAAAGCTCCACTGTGGTCATTACAAAGTCTCCCATGATCCTTTGTCGCCGTACCTGCAATACTGTTGTCAGCCCATGTGCTACATAACACATACATCTCCTTTTCCCTGAAACCTGCAAGTCTTAAATACAAAGAGAGTACGATCTGGTCATTACCAGGGCAAACTGCATGTTGAGTTTCATCTGCTCTGCTAAGACTGTGACGTTGTGGAACAAGTGAGGCTGCATGTGGCTCCACATATGGGGGAACCACCAGAATTCCTTCCTGTGCATGAGCAGCATGTCATCTCCTTCATCCTCCTCATCTGTGCCTGGAGAGAGAGGATAGCGGTAAGTAGAATCACATAATGACACATTCTCAGCATACACACTACAGAGGATGTCCGTCTAATGTCCATGTAATAAGCAGAGGGCAGGTGACAGATACTGAGATGCGGTCAGAATGATGTTGCGACACAAGATATTAGACTGATTCTAGACGTTTCAATAGGTACAACTACACCCAAGCTGTTTTGCTTCCTTCACTGTGTGAAGAGCCAGAGCCTACTCACCACCACTGGGCCGATTCTCAAGCATTGGCACGAAACCTGCTCTCTGCTGATTGGCAAGTATAGGTAAACACCATCTACTGACTGGCAATGCAAGAGCTTTGATGATACAACTCTACTTAAATGGAAAATCACTGCATTTATTGTAGAAAAAGCACATTTTGTTGTATACAATCAGACCTTCCTCAAATGTCTTAAAATCTAATAATCAGGCTGTTTAACCACTGAACTACAGGAATGTAAGTGATCATCCGGTTCCTCTAAGGTGTAGTCTAGTATTTAACCTGCACACTAGTAGTCTGCCTCCATCTCCAACAGACCATAATGCAGTGATTCACAGCCTAGAAGCAGGGAGATACGCTTTAGTCATTAGTAGTCTTTTGTACGCTTTACCAGAGCATAATGCATAACTAATATTTGATAGATCATATATATATTATATCCTGTGCTTGCCCATGAGTGGTTTGGGTGGATGAACTACTGGAAAGCGTACAAACAGGGTGAACCAATGCATGCCAAGAGCGTGCCCATTTCTGTTGGTCTGGACAGCATGAGCGGGTCTCCAAAAGGTACCAGTATAGATCTTCTTGAAGTATTTGTCTGTCACCCATCCAGAGCCAAAACTTATTAAACCGTTAGCACCTGGGACGAGAAACAAGAATTCCACCCCCCTAACCCCCCCAGTCCTCGATTTTAACCAAATGAACCTAAAATATTCATAAACTGTGCCCACCTTCAGCTTTATGCCCTGGGCGGTTGACCCTTTCGCACAGCCCTAGCGATGGCCCTGCTCCCATATCCTTAGCTGACAACCTAATCCCAATGCCTGAAGCATTCAAGGGAAATACTTTAAGAACAGACTAAGCAGACAATCTAGTTGTTGAAAAAATAAAAAACTGTGGAACTTGCTGCCATAAACTTTGTGAAGAAATAAGATCAAAGCCAATTCTTCTGAAAAATTACTGATGGTATCTAACGTTTTCCCTCGAAGCCCTTCTAATGAAGGGTGTACATCCTGCTAGCTCCTGAATTCTACTTCCTTTTGTAAGGCCTAATATTCATTTTAATATGGATATATGTTGTACAGATCCACTCTGTACATGTATCGTGTTCTGTGCAAGAGAAACGGTTGTGTCACACAATGGTCACTTGTGGCGAGTTGAAATCTTTTTCTCTGACAAGCTGCAACTTAACCACTTCCCCACAGACTTCATTTCCACTGAACTGGGCTTTAAGAAATTCTCAGGCATTACATGATGTAAAAAAATGCAACAATAATTCGGGTGCTTGCTTAAAGTATTAGTTGCTGAAAAATCTGGGAAATCACTGTACCTGTGTGGTAGAACTTCCCAGAGAAACCCAAATTGAAGGTGAAATTCGGTACCAGGGTTCTTAGCTTACTCTGAGTGTTCAGTAAGGCCTGAAAGAAAAGAAAAAAAAAAAGTGAGCTTTACCAAGAGCAGTCGAAACATCCCTGGACATTTGTTAAATGGTCAATTTACCACAATTTGACACCTAGAAATAAAAACCACAATCCAGATCTGGTTAGTTACATTATTGCACTCAGTTTCCAGAGTAACATATCACTTTGGAGATGTACCTAGTAAGACAGGAATTGATGACAGTTTTGCTAGATAAGGGTATTTGGTTCCTGTAGAATATTAATCCTGAAAGGACCTGCTCTTCAGTGTCCTTCTAAGCATTGAAGTTTGCTAAAATTTACTCATCCAACTTTAAAAACAGAAAAAAGAAAAAAAAAAATTATAAAAAAACACCTTTAAAGATGTAGCGAATGACATCACCAAGGAGGAATGCTACAAAGCCAACAAAGTAAATTGTTATTTGATTTCACTAAAAGCAAGACAACAGATGGAGGTGTTGGGAAGAAACTTTACAAAGCTGAAATGAATCTCCAAAGAGCAAATGAGATCATAAAACTGCAGCAGTTTAAATGCCTGACAAAACAAGGTTAATAAACTTATGATGCAGTTCTCCAAATATGAAAATCCATTAGAATTTGCACCAATAGCATAAAACAGAAGGCATTTACATATATCTGCTAAAATGGCATTGCTTCACTAAACAAAATAAATGGGGATTTATTCTTTATTTAAAGGCAAATCATTCTTTATATGTTCAGAAGCAGTGGTTTATAGCACAGATACAGACAAATATGTAGAGCATGAAGTCCAATTTATATACAGTGTTTAGAATCTCTGATCAGTGCAGGATATGGAACAATGATGCCCATGGTTTAGGACTTGTAGAATAAGTATAGAATAACCATTACGCGGTTCTGGAAGCCAAGTTGGCCTACAGGGGCCAAGGAATGAATTGCATGTCTCTACCTACAATTTCTTAAAGGATTAAATTCCTCAATTTCGTTATCAGAGGAAATGGTATTTTATAGCAGGCATATGTAAATAATGACAGCAGTAACCTTCTTATTACAGAGGAGGGTTTTTCAATTCCTTTTAACCCAACCCATTCTAACCGTAATCTTTGTTCTATAGCGTTCCATTACAAGACAAACGATGTAGAAGCCAATGTTCCATAGTTTGCATGGATTAGAATCAATAAGCCAGAAACTGGTGTATAAAAGTATGAATATATACAGCCAAATATGCCCATATGTGCTATAAACCAGGGTGTATGGTTGGACTACAGGGAAATGTAGGAAACCATTTGCATGTAAATACTTTCGGTTTAAAAAAAGATTGCTGTCGTTTATTTACAATGTAGGGCTTTTCAGTTTCCTTTCATCCACCCCTCCCTAACCCCACAATTATTCTACATTAAGTTAAACTTACACATGTGGCTTCATACATTTTAAAGAAAGACACATTGTAAAACAGGGGTGGCCAACCAGACAGAGACCAAGAGCCAAAAAAATATCTATAGGTTCTGCACAGAGCCAACTTTACCTTTTATGTGTGCGTATATACATATACCCAGTATAAATATGCACATACATACCGTACACATACATTGAAGAAACTATAACAATTTACAATAACTTGCTAAGCAAAAAAAAATAAAAATATATCCAACACATTGCCAAAATGTTCATAATAATCATAAAATACTTCCCACATGGCACTAGATCTCACCACATACCCCTTAAATACCATCAGACCTCCCCGCATGCAATCAGATCTACCCCAATTCACCATACATGCCATCAGACCTTCCCATATACTCCATACATGCCAATAACACATTCCATCATATCTCCCCAAATGCCATCACATCTCCCTGCATGCCCATCAGCCTCTTCACATGCTGTCAGATCTCACATGCCCCTTACGTGCTTGCAGCGAGGTAGGATGAGCATGCTACACTCTGCTCTCCTCCTTCCATGATTAGATTGTCTGCAACACTGGGGCCTCTCTGCATTGTTCAGAGGAGGTCACAAGATGTGGCTGCTCTCGGTCAGTCTAGCAGCTGAATAGTTTCCAATCTACCCCTGCCGGCTCCTGGACAACTATACTTTAATGATGCTTCTGGCCAGGAGCCACGTTTCAAATCTCAAAGAACCACATGTGGCTCTGGAGCCACAGTTTGCCCACCGCTGTTCTAAAATATGGTACATAAAAACAATATATGTATGTGAATCAAATAAATAAGACTACACTTTTGCGTTGGGGATCTAAACTTTCTATTCTGAAGCAGCAGCAGTGAAACTGGTAAACCACAAAAAGGTACACAAGTCTATAAGCAGTACTTCAATTCTGTCTAGTGTATAGGAATGTTTACATAGTTTTTCACACTGGTATAATTAGGTTTCCTTGTTACTTCCAGCTCAGCAGTACAGAAACACAATATAGGTATTTAAGCATATGACAAGAATCCCATTTACCTGCCATATTCTAAGCCATGCTAGAGTAATCTCACAAGAGCCAGTGCTCATCACAGAAGGGGCTGCTGGGAATGCTCTGTTGCTTGCGAACATGTGCAGACACAGCTTTTCCAAGGCTGGAGATAAACGTTCTTGTGATGAATTCTCCATCTAGGTTACATTCAAAATGGCTCTGCTCTTTGGGGTTCAGGATTCCCAGTTTTATACGCTATTTACAGTTACAGTACAGAAGACTTGATGGTGGAAAATTAGAACACTTGTATTACATAGAAGTGCCACACATCTGACCTCCACGCTATATACAATGAAAAAAGGGGGAGGGGCAGGCACAAAAAACAAAACAAAACTTGCAATAGGGATTACTGGTTCCTATGGTGAACACAGACTATTCACACAAACAATTCTAAAGAACATAGGATGGACCACAGTTGAAAGAAATTAGTGCACGTGGTGT
The DNA here is from genome assembly GCF_038048845.1 of Mixophyes fleayi. Classification (NCBI taxonomy): domain Eukaryota; kingdom Metazoa; phylum Chordata; class Amphibia; order Anura; family Limnodynastidae; genus Mixophyes; species Mixophyes fleayi. The sequence continues at coordinate 60,065,231 of NC_134407.1, read as the reverse complement.
CCATGCTCAATATGACATTTCTCTATTGGGATCCATGGCCCCTATTGTAACTTTGACTGTGTTCACTCCAAATTATGAGAGGGGCAATGCTCAGGCCAGTAGCAAGAGAGAATACATAGCCTAAACTCACCTTAAGTATATATTTTTGCATGCCCACTGTACAGCCAGTAAGCAGTACAACACACCACAGATGACATGACATTTGTCGCAAAATAAGCACACAAAAAAAAACAATGCCATAAAGGGTAGCGCTTCCCACTAACTCAGAGCCGAATTATCATGCAGTGACCTAAGCATGTTAGTATTTACCAGCCACTGGCCCAGCAACAAACAACGGAGTCAAAGATATCTGCATTATAACAAACACCTAGGGGTAAATGTATCATAGTGCGGGTTGTACAAGTTTCCGGAAATCGGCGAGATGACAGCTTAAATTTAAAGCGGCGCTGCCTTGTAAAAGGAAACTTCCCTTTACAAGGCAGCGCCTCTTTAAATTTAAGCTGTCATCTTGCCGATTTCAGGCACCTTGTACGACCCGCACTATGATACATTTACCCCCTAGGCTACAATCTTTGTGAATTTCTTCCCCCAGAGTATTTTGCAACACATCATTGCTAGGCTTAGCCATAATTTGTTTTGGTACAGTGGATGGTAAGTAAACCTCCCTAGTACTCTTTACTATGAAGAGTTTTCAAAAACGTAAAAATTGTCAAGTGGTCAATATTTCAACACTCTTCTCAATGAACAAAAAAAATTTCCCCCCAAAAAGAAAAAAGTTTCCACTAGTCTAATACAGGGAAATAGATTTCTCTCTTTAACAAATTTCTCATGTGGCCATAAATTTTGAAATAGTTAACTTACAAGAGTCCATGTCCACTTAAAGCCAAATACATTACACTATTTACCAAAAGTTTGAGATATGTGGTGTTTTCACCAATAGTAGAAGGGCAGCCTATAAAAGGTTATCTAACACATTCTTTTGGAAGGAGTCTGCCTTAAAATTGGTTCAATCCCAATTAAAGGATTTCATACATCAAACACATCGCTAAGGAAACCCTTATTCTAAGGTCATGTCTTATGAGGTAGCTAAACCTTTCTTGAAGTAATGAGTCACCATAGCAATCCTGTTTGCTATTCTGTAACTAGAGAGAAACATAAATTCTCCTTCCCTTCACGGTTCCAGCCAAGAGAAACACTTCTGTGCCAATACCAACCGCATCAGCCGCTCTTATATCACAAGCAGTTAGTCTCAAACGTAGGCTGCCCAAGTGTGTCACATACAGTAACAAACCAAAGCCATACAACACTACAAACTATTAGTAGTGGTAGAAGCTGGAAAGTGGGTGCAGTCCTGTGCATGAGAGACCAGGAGGGGGAAGGTGTGAAGGCCATGCCATGAAAGGCCAGGACCTGGAGGGGGCTGAATGAAGGCCAGGAGCTGGGGGCAATGAATGCCAGGGCTTGAGAGATCAGGAGCTGGAGATAAATACATTCCTGTTCTGGAGACCAGGAGCTGGGGGCAATTCAGACTTGTGCGAGACTCATTTGGCTGGATCTCTCCCCCAGCTTCAAAAGCGCTAAGGGAGCAAGACTAGAGTTAGTGATATGTAATTTTGCACAGAAACACTATAAAGATTGAAAACAAAAACAAGACAAGTCTTCTGTTCAAGTAAAATATATTAGTACATTTAAAGACGACTAATGTTATATATTTTAGGCAATTCATTCTGCCAAGTATATTTAAGTAAAGAGAAGCTGAAGCGCACAGAGAGGAACCTTTAAAATTGCCATAAGCACGTAGAAAGCCAACACACTGTTTTATTATTTTCAAAAGTAGAGAGGTGAAAAAAAAAATCAAAGATTTCTCAATGGGCATCATTGATCCAGAAGCTTGAGTGTAGAAAATGGGCTGCAGAAAAAACCTTTCCTACAGAGAGCAAAATGTGGCCTGTGGAGGAGAAGCAGCAGGCAGCTTATGTGTTGTTCAGATAGAATGGTATGGAAAATAACTGCAGAAGGAAAGGACAGCACTGCTGCGTCCACTCCTCCCACCACATACAGGATACTCTCCTCTGTGACACTTGTACAAGGTAAATAGAACAAGAAAGCAGCCACTTCCAAGGTTGAAATCAGGATGACAAAACACTGTCCTAATTACTGAATAATTCAAGTTTTTATCAACCATTAGTCAGCATTGCCCACTCTCTAGCAATAGTGACCTGCAAAGCACTATTTTGATCGTAAAAAGCTAACCCTGTGCTTAGCCAACTAATTTAAAAGCCATTTGTGCTCCTTTGTAAGCACAAATGTACATCTTGGTGAGTGGATGGATACAGCTTTTAAGTCTTATTTTACTTTGAGAATCAATAAAAGACATGCCTAAAATCAGTGTTATTTGGTGGTGCCGGATGCAAGTTGTCCTTTAAGCTTACACTGCACCTACAGTGTGGAGGCAGCCATTGTCAGTACTGAGGCATGAGGCACTGACTGTATGTTGGCAGCAGGTGCACTTTAACAGCATTATAAGCAGATTGAGCCTCATTCATGACATGAGAGGCTGCAAGTACCAAAACCCAACATTATAAACATTACTACAATAAACACACCAACATCTGAGTAGCTATTGGCAATCGTTTGGCTGCTGCATTTATGAAGAATTAAAAAGCAAAATCTTAGCCAAGATCAACCACCACTAATGATAAACAGGCCACCAAATTTACTATGTGACACAGCCCAATAAAATAATTGAGTAACAGCAGAAGGGAGTGGGGGCACTCACAGATAGCATTGTGCAGCCACATCATCATAGAGCCACTGAACTGGAACAGCTAGACAACTACGGGATGAATCGATCACCACACAAAAAAAAAGGTTGGAGTGCCATTAGTGCCAATGTGATTTTTATGTGGGTTTAGCTCTATTCATCATCATACAAAACCAGGCAACAATATACCCCACTACACCCCAAATACACACATAGAAAGTCAGGACTCATGAACACAATTAGGATCCGTTGTGTTAATTATCCCCTTCCTTCTACCTCAGACACGGATGCTGGTCTGCCAAAGGAAATCAAAACAAACAAAAAGAAAAACAAAATCAGGTCACACTATTGGAAAAAATGGGCATAACTGCACAGGTCTCAACCAATGTGCAGCATAAACACACCGAGCAGTAACAGGCCTTGAATGAGCATAATAGCATTCTGGTGCATTAGCTCTAAATTAACTTTTCTCAACTGCATTACTCAAAGACCGCAAATCACTATTCCCCCAGCCAACAGGACATGTGAGGATGTCCATAAGTGGGAAAAGAGGGGATAATTACTAACACAGTAGGAATGAATAACTTGTACATGTTATAAAACCTGTGGGCAGCAGGTGGGCATAGTGGTTAGCACTGGGGTCTTGATGTCATTTCCTGTACCAGGGCCCAGTCTGTGTTTCGAGTTTGTATGTTCTCCCTGTGTTTGTTTCCTCCCCACACTCCAAAAACATACTAGTAGGTTAATTTACGGATGGCTAGAGTCTGCGCTTTACACGCATGAAAAATAGTGTTGGAACATCTGTTTATTAAGATATACAAGGTAAGCCTGGAAAGAGTTCTAAAAAAAATAAAAAATAATAATAATCAGTGCAAGTGTCAAAGATGCCGTTGTGGTTAATTCACCACATTTCACACAACTCAGATGAAGTTTGTTCTTGAATCAAACTGCTTGTTGTGTGAACAACAGGAAGAGATTTTACATCTCTCGACAAGGACCAGGTGCGCTCCTGTCCTGTGGAAACTGCACGGTACACAATGCTGCTAATTCCTCCAGCTACACAAAGGGACACCGGGAGCCTTGTGATTGAAGACGCAATCTAGTCAGACTTGGTGATGTGCTGTAATACTTCTACCTAGTGCAGTCAGAATGGGAACCTGTCAGGCGTTTACTGCGCCTCTTATCCACTGGTTTGAAGATTGTTTTGAAGACGGCAGACAGAATGCAGAGTGGGGGGGGGGGGGGGGACCAGGCTAAGGGGGTTTAACAGCTTTGTGCACCAATGAAGATTTAGAGATTGCCTTGCGTTTCCATGACAGCACATCTGTCAGATGATAAGGCCCAAAGACGACCATAAGGCTGAGTAATCTAACGCTGGAGAAGAGAGACTAGAAAGGAGACGATTTAGAGCATGAAGAATAAGAATGAGCTATGAAGTGCCCACTTCGCACAAGCCGTCTACTTCATCTCTACAAAGCCTGAGGGACACAAACTTTCCATGCCAATATAAAGGCAAAATGCACTCCATTTATTAAAAAAAAGTTGTATTGCCACTATTATAATGCTTTTATAAACCTTTTGTGAAAAATAAACATGCAGAGAAATAAACTGAAGTGGAATCTGCAAAACTAGATAGACTATTACGTGAAGTCCTTTAACACAGGCATGTAGTGCATCCCAAACACCCCACTTTGAAAGGACAGCATATAAAATAAAGGTTTTTAATTATATGGATCCATGGGGGTTTACATATAGATACACAATTTCAACTACAGGTCTGCCATGTAACTCTTCTGGGGGCAGATACAGTCTACTATACTTTCCAACAACAGGTGAGATGCTCTGGACCACATGTTACAGTATATTGAGTGTAGAACATTATGCACTTAGTGGGGTATACAATTGTGAGCGAGATCGGTGAAATACTTGCGCTCAAAAAAATATTACCGTTAATACGGTAATTACTCGCTGAATTTCAGCTCGCAGCTCCCTTAAGAAATTACCGTATTAACGGTATTTACGCGCAATATTACCGTATTAATGGTAATATTTTTCGAGCGCGAGTATTTTAGCGATCTCGCTAACAATTGAATAGCCCCTTAGAATGCTATAGCAAATGGGAAAATATTACATTTATGATGAGGTTTAAGATTTTAGCTATTTTCTCTACACTTTTATCCTTTTATAATGTCCATGCATTTTCAAATGTGTGTGAGCTACTAGAAGACCGGTTTACATATATATTTATTGTACTTTACACCTTTAAAATGTAAAGTTATACTCAAAAATGTTAAACATAGAAAGAAAAAGAAAAATGTAAACAGTAAAAATCCCTAATCACCTGCGTGAGGCATGTTTGGATCTGCTACTGGGTGGGGAAGAGAGGAAATGAACATACATCCAGGTGCTGTATGTTGCGTGCAACAACGCAACTATCAGCACGTGCACGGCATATGTACTGCAGCTCATTTGCTGTATTTTGTTTTCCCAGCTCAGAATAATATTATTAATAATAACAACAATCGATGTAAGAAGAATATTGGGGAAATTAAATAGGATTCAGAAGAGGGGGAAATGTGCAACAGTTACTCCATTCCTGCCCAAAACTGTCATTTTCAAGCTACAGGATGAACTAATCTTGCACGTAAAGTAAGTAACCTCATAATATAAACGTGTGGTGTGGCTTTGCTTCCTTTTAACCTTGCTATTACAGGCAAAATCACAAAAAATAAAAAAAATGCAAAGTAGTAAAACCAGTCTTGTAAATCTTTAATTTTCTACATTTTTGACAGAAAGCAGCTTAAAAAAACTGCACCCAAATGACAGTCTTACAATTTATCTCTGGGATCATATTTTCAGCTGAGTGAAATCCAAACGGATAACAAGAAGGTGTAATCCAAAAAAAAAAAAAAAAAAGCTTGGTGGGCAATCAGATGCACATCACACAGGGAGGCTCAGACATAGACGATACATTGAGCCGGCTGACAAGCTGTCATACAGATACCCCGCTGACAGACCCACTCCTCCACCCTAAATCCTCACACCAGACAGCGCAATGAATAGCAGATTCCACACCTCGCCTGTACATAGAACACAGATATGGATACCTCCTGTGGATATATCCCCCGTCCTCCAGCTCTCGGAGACCATGAAGATGAGGGAGTGGCAAGAGAAGCAAAAAAAAAAAAAAGTCCTTGAAATGACATGAAAGGAGCAGTCCTCTCAGGGCATCCAAACTTCACGCCGGAGGAAAATTAAAATCCTTCTTATGTGCAAATCCTGTCGGGTCTGAAGTCCAATCCATTTAGTTATGTGCTAATTGTTCCCACTTATTACTACTCACTAATTCTTTGCATTTATTCTATGAAAGTTTGTTTTAGGTTACTTAAAAGAAATGACACAAACTTAACCAATCTGATGCCAGATTATGGAAAAAATCAACATTATATACAATACAATACATACCAACCTATCACAGCTGATACTAACAAACAACCATTTTTGACCTCATGGTGAAGACATCTGTTATATCATGAAAAATGCTAAAGAATGCCCAGAGGACCAAACAAAATGCAAGTTACTGAGGTGTAAAAGTGTAAATCTCACGTGATTCCAAAGAACACAAAGGTTGACAGATTTTAACTTGAGCAGTACAATCCTCACAGTGTAGAAACTACATGTTTTCCAGGAGAAGCATTTACATACTGACCTCCGACTAATAATATTGGGGTTAAGCTGCATTGATAGCTTATTTGTTAGAAGAAAAATCAATTAGGACAACTCAAATGCTGGATGTTAAAAGGTTCACTCCAGCTAAGTGTTCAATAAAAAAAAAAAGCCCTCCCTTTCTCATCCAAATCACAGACGGTAATGTGCAATTATCCAGTAGCCTTCCATTTATGCCAAAATTATTGATGTAAGATATTTCACATTGGGGAGTTTTAAAAGGTGCAGCTATAGCCATTTTATGGCCAACTCCAGCACTCAGCTGCTATACAATGCGTCTAGCTGACAGTTTCCACTGTAGCTATACAATTCCCAGACATAAAAGGAAAAGGGGGAAGCAGAAGGTCTGTTCTATATATTGGGAAGCTATGGATACTTATTACATAATCTATACCTAGTGCAGTGCTTGATGGTGCGATAGCCTTCAATCCACCAAGTGAAAAGATCAGCATAAATACTGAAAAAAAAAATATATATATCTAAAAAACAAACCATGTCTAAGATAAAAATAATTCCAAACAGAATAGCTGACCAAGCTTAGTGGGTGTCATGTGACATTCCTGTATATGGGATACTTAAAGGAACGCTAAATCCCGATTTTCAGGTATGAGCTATCAAGATAAAATACATTGCCAAATCTTAACCTGACCTTACACTGCAGTTGTGTTAAAAAGTAAAGTGTTACCTCCACACTCCATTATAGACCGCTGTAACCCATCCCACATCTTTAGGCAAGTGTCCAGATGGGATTTCATCTCTGCGATATTAAAAGCCTGTGTTTGAATCAGCCAATCCAAAAAGTATATGTCTGCAAAGTTTACTAAGTGGTCAGTCACTTTCTGCTGTATAACTAGAGAAGCATCTCCCACCAGAGAGCAAGATCATGGCTGACATTTAATAAAGTATAAATGCACCAGAGATATCTATATATCTATTTTTTTTCAAACTGGATGTATTCATATAACATGAAAGGCCCAGGAGCTTCAAATTACATTACTCTATTTTGCTCTTTAGGCGATTGGACTGGTTAAATATTGTCTAGCAAATTCTTCAATTTCTAACTCACCTACACCAACAGGGGGTGGCTTTGCTAGGGTACGCAGGGGCAGAAATTGGCTGGGCGGCAGGGCAACACAACTGAGTACTCCACTTCTAAGGGATTCAGCAGAATAAGCCCTGCCCCCTACTGGCCAGTGTAATTTACTTCATATTTCCAGAGAGGAGGACCCACACATGGATTGATGAGATTTTGGTGGGTGGGCTAAGGCAGTTCAATATACTCCCTTAGACAACTATTTCAACTATATTTGTGCCAGTATATGTACGCCAGGAACCAATGCCTGTTCTCTGCAGGGTGCCAGATGAGTGATTCCCACTCTCGCTCAGCCTGTGGCTCCCAGGTTGCATTTGCCCTCTTCTTTCCACGTTATGACACTGGACCTGTTGCATGCAGCCCTATCATCACTTATACATAATGACTCAAATCACCGTCTCCCAAAATCGAAATGATCTCCTTAAATAATATGTGCTGCTGTGAACATTCCAATAATCAAACATGGCATTGGTGTGTTCTAGTCAGAACCATTTCAAAACTGGTTACATACCCGATTTGCAGAAGACTAGATATTTTATATAGGGACTGTGTACCTACTTCAAAAGACAATTATAGAATCTGAGGAATCAAAATTGTAATTTGTTGACACACCTATAATCACTGGCAACCAAAATAATCCTTAATCTCAGTGTACACTCACAAGGTTTGTACCACCTTTAACAGTTTTCATGCCACATACAAATTACACAAGCAAAGTGGAGCATTCCCTGTGTCAAAGAAATTGATAGTTTAGAAAACTCAGATTACGACAATCAACTCAAAAGCATGTGAAGAACTCTGAGGGGTCAGTGACGCGCTAACCTACAACCAAAGAACAGGTCACACAATATTCTGTGTTTTAATAATCTTACAATACAATTGTTGTGTTTACCCCCAGTGAAACCTTGCAACAGGATAATGCCAATAATAAAGAGATAATAAGATGGCAATCACATGATTTGGGGGTTCTGGAAGGATAGTTTCCACGATAGAAGCTGAATACTCAGGCTTCTGTAGCTAGGAGATTAGCAGTTAGCTGAACCAGTAAATTAAGTTACAAGGGGTGTCTGCTTGGGATGTCTCTCAATTCTGCCTTCCTTCCTTGAGAAAGATTAAATGTCACACACACATGACTCAGCAGACGAAGTGTCCAGTTTAGATACCTCACGGATATGCAAATTTGAAGTATTCGTAATAATTAATAAGTGAAGTTAAAGGACGCTGTAAGTGTGATCTACACTACGGACAAGAGGTAGTATTGTGGCACTTAGACACAGACAAACATTCATACGGTCACTGATTAAACTAACAGTTTACAAAAAGAATCTATGAGGAGTCATATTCCCCCCTAACATCCCTGTCAGATGGACATGATTTGATCCCAATAGGGGTACATGCAGCAACACCTATATTTTTATATATGACTGCTTCCTTTCAGGAGTCTCCATTATTCTACCTACCCGGGGAAGGGAACGGGAATTATAAATTCTAGTTATCCTTTACACTTTCAGATATTTTATGCAGGTGTTCCCAGTTTAAGATGTGATCAGGGAAGTAAACAAAGCTCAAGCTGACTTACCTCTACATCAGAAACCTTCATCCGTGTTCCTTCTTTGCCAACAAATATATCATCAATGTCAACCAAAACGTATCGGTCGAGCGTGAGGCAGAGTCGCTTGCCGGTTAAGTAGGCAATAGCGTCAACAAAAATGAGTTTGTGCAGCCAAAAGTTAAGGTTGTTACCAAACAGTACCCTTTGGATTCCATCATGAAGTCCCAAGTCCTGCACCACAGTGGCATGAAGTGCTTTGTGTGTAGCAAGATGAGGAATTGATTCAGCAGACTTCGTGCTGGCCAACAATACAGGTTCATATGTGCTGTGGTTAGACTGGAATACTGTCCAGTCATCTCCAGGAAGAGGACCTTGCTCCACTTCATTAGCTCTAGTAACATAAAGAAGTGGAGCGTTGGGGTTAATATGGTAGTCCCTTAATCCCAAATTGGAATGTAGGAAGAGTGGGAAGCCTTTAAGCTGTGCACTCAGTAAGCTATTCTCATTTGCTTTGAAGAAGCCAATGATACCAACCCCATATTCCACACAGTATTTGTCCAGGAGCTCTCGGTTCCAAGCATCTAAATTTACATACTTCAGAATGTTCTCATAAATTATCAGAGCATAACGACCCCGGTCTTTATCGGTCAAAGTTGGCATATCTCCCTTCCCGGGAGCTATTTCTGTCCTGTACCTAAATCGGCCAGATTCCAAGATGGCCACAATCTCCTGTCCGAGTTGAGAGTATATGCTCTCCACAAATACAAGCACCACTGGTTCAGTGCGGGAAGTGTCCACAGATTTGGCTATCCGCCAGCTGGCCTGATGCTGAACCACGATTCTCTGCTGGCTGCTGCAGTCACTAAAAGGTAGAGGAGGGGGCTCCTTGATTTTAGGGCTATTGGTGACATAGTAAGCCAAGAAACACATGGAGGCCAAGCTGAAGGCAATCAATAGCAGAATCAAGCGGTGGAGTTCCAGCTGTCGCATGTGCCGAACAAGTTTCCATAGGTGAATCATGGTGAGGCCAAACAGCCCACCTCCTTACAGGATTCACCTAAACTGCTTGATCACTGTCATCTGACTGCACAATGCCAAAATGTAAAGTCCCTCAGGGGAGCAGCAGCAACAGCACAGTAAAAGGCAATAGAAGTAGGATGCAAAGAGGTGAGATCGCCTCCAGCCTGCCATTTATGTCAGGTTACCATGGCCTCCAATTCCCATTGCTTCTCTGCACTCCGATCTGGGCTCCTTAACAGATTGCCACCACAAGATTACATCCCAATCGACTCTCACATCTCTCCTCCTCGTGTGCTGGCAAGGAGCTGCTTCTGAAGAATGACTCCCTCCCAGAGTCTAATCCAGACGTTTAATCTTCGCCGTCAGGCTGTGTCCTGGAATTGGGCAAAACAAAACATTGTCAAAAAGGCTGTTTGATTGGAAAAACAGAAATAGTTCATTAACCCCTCTGCTACATGATACAAAAGTAATCTCATTATACTTCTTACTTATTATTTGTTCATTACTGGGTAACTAAAATATTCACAGAAACAGTTATTTATGTATTGTTCCATTGTCATCTTTACCATTTTATACTTAAATGTAGTGTCAATAGTTACAGTCCTACTGTAAAGCTGATATAAGAACAAGGATAGCCAGTTCACTCAAATCCTAACCACCCACCTGAAAGTGCTACTATATGTAACTTCAGAATAGTTTTATAAATGAGATCATATTGCTGGGATTACAATTCTCAAGTAGTGACAGGGCATGCTAACAGCTAAAATAATATATGAACTGTGCATGATTTTCCAAATCTTTCATCATCATCATCATCTAGTTATATAGCGCCACTAATTCCGCAGCGCTGTACAGAGAACTCATTCACATCAATCCCTGCCCCACTGAAGCTTAGTCTAGATTCCCTAATATAGACACACAGACACACAGACACACAGACACACAGACACACAGACACACAGACACACAGACACACAGACAGAGAGGGAGAGACTAGGGTCAATTTTGATAGCAGCCAATTAACCTGCCAGTATGTTTTTTAGAGTGTGAGGAAACCGGAGCACCTGGAGGAAACCCACGCAAATACAGGAAGAACATACAAACTCCTCACAGATAAGGCCATGGTCGGGAATCGAACTCATGACCCCAGTGCTGTGAGGCAGAAGTGCTAACCACTAGGCCACTGTGCTGCCCATAATGCCCATCTTTAAGACTAGACTGTAGGTGAAAACACACACCATGAAGTAGAGCGAATCTGAGACTGTATTGTGAATTATTACAATTGTAAGAGTTGCCTACAAACAGTTTAGTAAACCATTTTGTGGGTAGAAATCCTATTAACTCACCAGGATCTAGCAACATTAAATAGGGTACGAGGCCCTGCAGGCACATTTTAAAATGATAACTTCATGAAATGTAACCAAATGATAAGTCCGTGATGGAGCGGGCCAGCTATTCTGTCCGGTGTTTACTGTAATATATGGTCATATCTATGTATGCTAAGGGCCACTTCTGTGGAATTCTGATTTGGATTGTGAGTTTTGCAGCACAAATCTATAAAGCAAAAAATTTAGAATTACAGGGGCTTATGAAGGTGAACATTTATTTCAGATATTTATCTTTACTTCAGAGGCTAATTTATTCAGAATGCACACGTATAACACCACTGCATCAGTCCAGACACAATTGTAATCTGTAGACTGCAGGAAAATTTCCCTTTAGGTCTCAAGTTACACTGGTTTCACTTATACATAATTGATGCACAAGCAAAACCATTACTCATCGCGCACAGAATAGTTTCATCCATATAACACTGGCAAACAAAACTAATCTCAAAATGCTTTAAATACAGATGCATAAATTATAATAAACATTACATGGACACTAAGCTATGATAGAATGTAGTTTATTTTATAAGAACAGATATACCCCAATGTTTAGAGATACACTTTTGAAAGTATTGGCTGGTAACCCACCTCACGTGAAGTAAAATGAAGTCACATGAGGCGTTTGAAGACAAAATGGTGGCTCCCATAATGCAAGTGTTCAAAGAAATACACGGTCTTCTAAAATATATGCCAATATGCTTTGCTGGGCAGGAAGTGTGAAAATAAAATCTATTTACAGATGAGTATATTTTCCATCACTGTCTATACTCTTTACTATATAGGACAAATGTGCGTTACTGGATCCATGTGAACCTTGTTTCTACACAGGTGCTCTGAATTTCCTCACATACCCTTTATATCTGGAGGTCTCTCTTTACCTTGGACAGAAACAAACTATTTCCTGAAAGAAGCAGTGAATAGCTGAACACATGTGGCAGCTGAATCATATCCAAAATGCTCAACATCTGGCTAGAAGCTGCATTAACTCTGCATATGATAAAAAGTTTTGAAGACAAGAGAAAAAAAAAAAAAAAAGTGTTGTATTTTCCAGCCAATGTTTTCTGATTTGCCATCTGCCCAGGAAAATGTGTGTTCAGCAGAATGGCTGGAATGGATTTCCCACACTGCTCGTTGAATGGTGATGTCAGCAGTTGCAGGCAGGCGCCCACTCTGCACTGCTATGGGAGAGGTTGTGATGCGGTGGTGTAATATTTGTGGTGAGAAAACAGGATTCTTTCCCTCTGAAACAAACTTGGAGGAAAGAGCACAGAAAGGGCAGCAGCAAACTCAGTCAAGTGTGTTCCCAAGAAACTGGAAGCTGGGAGTACAATGAGCCCACACAGAGATTGAGACATCAAGTGAAGGGCTCCGAGACCAGAAAGGACTAGGACTTGGTATATAAAACTGTTCACTGTAGATATTCTCACGCAGACATAATTTACCAGTACATTCTAAATCAGTACATCCGTAGATTCTAAACCAGTACAATCACCCAAAAAATACAGTAACTACAACTCACTCCTGGATGATTTCACAGAGTTGTTTCCAAGACACATTACGTTGTGATATCTGTATATGGTTACAGGAGAGCAGAACAGCAGGTTGATTATTAGACTCCAATTGTGAGAGGCAGGATAACCCCATGTAATTTTGCTGGGACAACTCAACTAGCCACTAGGTTCCATAGTAGCACCGCATGTTATGTTTCCGTGTGATGTGCAAGTAATGATCTTTGTGCAGAAACATAAATGTGGTTCCTTAATAGCATTGCGTGTTAACCGAATTGCCTCCCTCCCCCCTTTATGCTTTTGCCAAGACACATTGAATGGCATAATTTCTGTTTAGAGATGTGGACTACGGATACGATGACTATCCTGGTTGGGCTTGAGTGTGTGTAAGTAAACATCTATTCTGTTACTGCCAAATAAAAAAGAAAAAAAGCCCCTCAACATCTGAATTTCATGGAGGTTCTACAGTCTGTTAATTTACCCTTGAGTAGCCATCTAATACCACCCAGCGCACACAAGGCAATCTGCTCTGGAAGAATACAGATCACAAATATACGTTTTTTCAAGAGAATAACTTTTGCAGGTGTGTGATCTTTCACAAACTACTAAATCATTGTGGAACTTTGCAGGTATTGGAATTTTATGGAATAACATGTTGCTGGTGGAGGAAACTAAATAAAAAGTTCAGAAGCCAGTGCTATCCAGACACAGTTATACAACATTATTGTTGGATCAGGAGACTGTCTACTTCAACAGTCTAATCAGATACATCATCCCATATGGGGAGACCTTATCTTACGTACAATACATTTTACAATGTAGATTTTCAACTCACCGAGTCCTCGAATACCTCACTCATTTAAGTTCCCAAATCTCAAAAATGTCTTGCCATTTATCAATTTATAGACCATTCTAAAAACACATAAATCAAGCTCCAAAAAACCTGAATTGATCGAACCTAATAGAAATACTCACTATAATTTTAGTGAATTTTATGTTTCACAGCAAGAATTTATTACCTAATTAACTATTTTATTTGAATATTAAATAATGTTCTTACACTGTAGAACATTTACTGCAGTAGCCAACGCATAGTCCTTTGTACCAGCCAGTATACAATCAACGTAATCAGTGAAACGCTTGAGAGAAAAAAAAAAAAAAAAAACTAACAAGCAAAACCGTGATCATTTTAATTACAGTTTTAAGTATAAAACAGCAAAAATAAAACAAAAACACTAACATGAACATTCTATTGAATAGATTGTTCTGTGCAGATGCTCTTTGTACGATGTAGATCAATTCTTTTTGTCAATCTGTTTACAGAGATGGGGAAAAAAATATCTGTAGAGAAAAGTGGGAGTTGCTTTTTATAATTAAATGCTTTCAGGATTTAGACGTGGCAGGTTACAATTATACTCTGCGTAGCCCACGCATAGCGCCTGAAAAATATTAGCCACAAAAGTTATCTCCAGCTGAGCTACTGCATTTCAGAGCTGACCTGTTAACACAGATGTACAGCCAAGGAAACGCACAGAATTATGCTAGGGCACTACGCCATTATGAATGGCAAGCTTAAGAGCAGGGGTGTCCAACCTTTTAGCTTCCCTGGGCCACATTGGAAGACGACGAGTTGGTTTGGGCCGCACTTAAAATACACTAACGATAGCTGATCATCCAAAAAAACCATAGAAAACATAGTTAACATATTAAACTTACTTGGAAATGAAGTTAGTAAGAGTTAGAAAACCTGTTGCAGAATCATGATTAAAGCAGTAGTCCCATTACCAGCTGCAATTTAACTTACCCGCATCTGCCCCTTAGTGGGGTTCGGGGAATTAAATGCCAAAAACTTTTTTTTTTTCCCTTTCTTTCTGCACCCATGATTCATTTTTTTTATTGACCAGTTTGAAATAGTCACCGATATAGGTAGCATCAGGAGGACTAATAGAAATCTACAGAGATTTAAAGATAGGGTGGTGGGAAAAATGGCTCATGAGGGTAACAGTGGGTGATAATTTCACCCTACTCAGCACTGCACATTTAAAATGGTTTAAAATATTAAAAATACAATTATCTCTTCATATTTATATTAGATACATACAGAGAACACAGCTAGTTCATAATTGCATGGTGCAGAAAGTACAAATTCAGAGTAACAACAAGATACTGGATAATCTTTCACTGCTGCTGCTGCTGATAGTTCGCGCGGGTGACTCCGCTGTGCTGTGCTACGCAATGGATGTCGGGTGTGATGACGTCACCCCCGACATTTACTGCGAGCACCGCACAGAGGAGAAGACCAGGGAGGGAGCCGGAGCGCCAGCTGACGTGACCGCAAGGTAAGCATTTTCTTTTCTTTCTTTTTTTTTTTGCAGGATATTTTTTCCATTAACAGCGCTGCCCTCTTGCCGCAACCGCTGGGCCACATTTACAGGTGGGCTGGGTCGCATGCGGCGCGCGGGCCACGGGTTGGACAACCCTGCTTTAGAGCACTCCTCTCTTTCCGGAAATGCTTTATTAAGACGACACTACTGCTTTGCCAAGTTGCTATGTTTTTGTGCTTTGCATAATACAAAAAATGAAATTGCAGCGCAGTCTGCAATTGGGCGCAACGCCTGACCCACTGACCATTGTGTTAGACCACTGACCGCACAATACAGTAATGTCTTGTCTCCAATAGTTACAAAATGCAATTGCTCTGGCTGGCTGACACCATACAGGAAAGGGGAGTGGGAAATTAGTTTTGTCGGCAACTTAATAGAAAGTAGAAATTGTTTGCTTTTCTATCATATATGCACCGTGCATAAATATATAATATGACAGATTGCAATCAGTGAAATCTACCAGTGAGGCAAGTCTGTAGCCCAGTTTAAGCTGTGGGCACAGCAGCTGTAATCCTGTGAAAAAATACAGCTCATTGACCAACAAGCAGTCCACAATTTACAAATTATTTCCATTTCACCAAATGTACACAATAGTCCATACGGGCTACATTGCATAACTGTGTGTAAAAGAAAGCACGGTGGCTCAGTGGTTAGCACCTCTGTCTCACAGCACGGGGGTCACAAGTTCGATTACCAACCATGGCCTTATCTGTGTGGAGTTTCTATGTTCTCCCCATGTTTGCGTGGGTTTCCTCTGGGTGCTCTGGTTTCCTCAAACACTCCAAAAACATACTAGTATGTTAATTGGTTCTATTAAATGGACATTAGTCTCCCTCTGTCTGTGTGTATGTTAGGGAATTTAGACTGTAAGCGCCAATGGGGCAGGGACTGATGTGAATGAGTTCTTTCTACAGCGCTGCAGAATCAGTGGCGCTATATAAATTGATGATAATGATGAATATACCCAATTTGACTATGCACTGTATATTACATCTGAAATAAACA
Source organism: Mixophyes fleayi (assembly GCF_038048845.1). Taxonomy (NCBI): domain Eukaryota; kingdom Metazoa; phylum Chordata; class Amphibia; order Anura; family Limnodynastidae; genus Mixophyes; species Mixophyes fleayi. Next base: position 60,048,791 of record NC_134407.1, on the reverse strand, counting down.
TTAAAATAATCTTAAAGCCAATGACGCACAAAGGTTTCATATCGGGAAGCCTTTCTTAATAAGGTTCTCAGTAGAAACGCAGTACCTACATTTAAGATTAAATTAGCACAGTAGTTTATCGGAGATGCTGTGCTACCTTTACCTGTTTACAGTCAAAGGATTTAAAAGCTTCTCACAAAGCACGTTCTGCTTGCCAGAAAAACCACACCAGGAAAGTACCCTGCCAAGTCTCACCAGGAATGAACAATTTCTAAGAGGTGTGAAGCCCAATTCCATAACAAGTAAAGACATACTTCTACCAGGTTTCTGATTTCCTTCAAAAATGGTTTTCCTTATTGACCTCTTTTTAATCCGCCTCTTCTGCTGGCAGGTGATGAAACTGGCAACCTTATAACAATCGCTTGGAGTGGATAGATTCAGCGGACACTCTAGTAGTTTAAAAACATATCTGCTAAGCATTCAGTGCAGTAAATTATTTCCTTGGATAAAACAGAATTGATCCAAAATAGAATATGTCCATTATATAAATGAACAGTCTGGTATACCAGTATTACCAAAGCTTCACACAGTATTAAGGAACATTTTGTCCTTTCACTTTGCTGAAAGTCATTTTCAAAGGGCAGGAAAAGATGTTTACAGCAATGAGAGAAACTCAACTTTGCCTCAAATAGCTCTATATGGTCCTAACTGGCTTAATTCTGTCATTTGGATGCTTGAGAACAGAAAGTTAACAATAAATACTTTCTGGCTTCAAAATGTACCACAATTAGGTAGGAACATTAGGTACAATCCAATGGTTCAAATTTCCGACACAACCAGTAGCTACAGAATTATAACACTTATGTCACGGTGTTAAACTGTAATTACACAAATAATTACTACCATTATTAGGTAGGAATATAGGGACTGAGTCATTAAGGAGAGCAAAGCAGGAAAAAAAAAAAAAAAAAAAAAAAGCAACTATGCTCAATGGCAAAACCAAGCTGCTTTGGAGGGGATGTACATTTAAACCGTGGGGGCAGATTTGTAATTTGGGTAGGGCATGTCCTAGATCAGTGTTTCTTAAATCTGCTCCTCAGGACCCATAAGAGTGCAATTTTTGCCATCTCTCCTTGCTTTAGCACAGGTATATTTATTACTAACACATTGTAACAGATGCACAGATGGTATAATCATTTCACTTTGTGCCCTGGAAAACATGCACTGTTTGTGATCCTGAGGATTGGCAAAACCAAATTGCATTGGAGGGGGAGGTAAACTTAAAATGTGGGGACAGATTTATAGTTCGGATAGGGCAAGTCCTAAATCAACTTTAAATTTCAGTGTGAAAATAAAGCTATCTAGGATTTGTGTGCTACATGAAAAAGCAGCAGTATTTTACTTACGAGCAAAATAAACTAATTTGCACCCCTTGCATTGTATGTAACATGCTTTGCCCAGGATCAAATTTTCTTTTTTTTTTTTTTTTTTGCTTTGCTCTCCTTAATGACCCGAGTAAATAGAGTAAACTCCACTTGGGCAGGGACTGATGTGAATTAATAAATAGTCACTGTAAAGCAATGCCTAATGCCTATATATAAATGTTAAATAAATAATAAATGGCCTACTTGAAATCCCAGTATAAATTGTAGTTAGGATCAGCTTTCCTTTATTGAAAATAGCATCCATCTGCATATAGTGGTCACAGTTAGAAATATATATACAGAATTAAACCAACGGAGCAATTATTTTCCATACTGTTGGTATGCTAGTCCCACACATAACCGGTAAAGACCCAAAATCGTGCAATCTTCAATAATCGTGCATTTTGCGCCCAATGGTTACTGTCTTGCTATAGCCAACATTGGTAATTTGAGAGCAGGCTTCCAGCAAGTTAGGTGTATCAGCTTTGTTTCTTATAGATGTTTAAACAGCACAATCTTCAAATACCATTTTGACATCAGACGCATCCCTACTCTGTGCTCTACACTGTTAGATGATTGGATTGTGTACATTTCACACCATCCCCTACACGTGAGCTTGGAGTTGGGTAATCTCAAATATCTTGTGCAGCTGTTACATTCTAATGCCCCAATTGACTACAACTAGCCGTGTCCACTTCAAAACTGGATACATATGAATGTGCAGAAGAAGATTGACAATAGGTGATCTGACCCTAGTCACAAGCATCTATAACAGGAACAGGACACATACCAGAGATCATTACCATATGCTTTAAACTTTGTGAACAAATGACAGGTAAGAAAAATACTCTGCTTTTCCAGGTCACATCAGTGTTACTTAATATTCACAAATTAGATTCAATATTTTAAGCTGCAGTTTATGTTCACAGACTAAAGAGGAGCCTGCACCTAATCACTCACAAGTTGTTTTAGAATTAAATTTCAACTCCTAAAGAGGGGGAGAGGGAAATACCAATATCAGGATTTCATTAGTTTGCCATAATAAATCATATAAAGCATTAGTAGATATTGAGCAAGGGAGCAAACAGTTGCCACCTTAATGACATTGTGCCAGCACATAAGAGTGCTCAGGTAGGACACGGACATCTGCGTGCTTCCCAGGTGGTGAATCACAGAGCATGGCTCACATAAATTAGCAATGCCACTTAAACTAGTACAAGGCACAGCACAAGAATCGGAGGATAGCACTTTCAGGAGGTATCCTAGAAGTGCCAGAAATAGTTACTAGCGCACCTGTGATTTCGAGTTATAAAACCGTGCAAAAATTACTGAATTTTATACACACGGAAAATGTAATTAGAGAGCCAAGAATGGCAATTTCCCCCAGTAACTACCAATCAATCCGACGGCTAGCACCACTGCTGTGTGCCACAATTCAGGAGAACAGGAGCGCTTGAGGAGTCTATAATGTAATGCAAGTTGCTAGGGCATTACTTGACAACCAGTTCCCAAAAGACTGCAGACAAGGGGAAGATTTGCACAAGTTGATATATCAATTTGACAATTGTTGCATTAAAGTGGGAATGCAAGCATAACACTGTGATTTGACAGGGGAATAGTGGTTCGATATAGTTGTCAACTTTCAAAGTAAGTGAACTCAACAAGGTGACATTCATTAAACTACAAAAATAAAAGCAACCAACTCACAGGAAATGCACAATATATAAATATAAATTGCTTACTGAAGGATGTTAGACTGTTTATCTGTCCCAAAAGATTTTAATTCACATTGGAAGAGGACATAAAAGTACTATCCAACATATCGCACTGTTTGGGGAGGATGGTGTCGCATAGGAGTGATTGACAGGCAGTATCCTCAGAGCTGCAGAGTTTCATGTGGCAGGTGAAGACAAGACTTTCACTGTGCGAGTGAGTCACAGCTTCAGCCAGACAAATGTAGTGTTCAAATGGCTCCCATGTGATATCCTAAGTGATTCCAGCCTTAAAAATGTCTAATTACTTACATAATCTTTTCATGATTCTGGTGTTAAATTTAAAAACCAATTAAACCTATGCTAATTATTAAAATACAGTACACAGATAATAAACAGCATTATTTAAAAAGGATTTCCTACAAATGTGATGCATTTGAATACTGGTTAGGAACCACTGCACTACACTATAATGGGCCTGAAAATATTCAGACCAACAATGCAGGTTGTGTGCGAGTAGTAGTTTACAATCCTTGAAGTTCCTCCCTGTAATTGAATAGTTTTGAATACCTCAAGTTTCTTAGATTATTGCAATGCACCGTAGTGGGAACAAGCAGCAATAAATATCATCAGTCATCTAATACAATATAACCAACGGGAGATTTTCTTCATCCATTAGGAACGGTATATAGGATCTGTAGGCCGTATTAATCACCTTTGTAAACACGACAAGTACTTTATACATGAGAAACATGTGTTACTTGCCACGGCTAGTCTTTCCACAGTAAGAGAGAAACATCCTTTGCAGTCTCTCCAGAACATAAGCTGTTAAGATGGCAGAGAAGCTGTATTCCTGCACCTGCAGTGCCCAGATAAGAGGCAGGGCGTGGAAAACATGGGAGAAGAAGCTAGGAAGCTGATGTTCTTTGAATCAGGGCACTGTTTCCACAACAATGGTTCCATTCAATGCGCCTCTGATGGTTCTAAACAAGACTAGTTTTGTTACATGGCAAACTTTGTGAAGAGAGGGGGGAGGGGCATATTAGGAGGGGGAGAAGGGAATGACTAGAGAAGCTGTATCAAGTTGCAACTTGAGGATCTGTCCGTTTGGACTTAGGCAACAGGGCTTTCACAGCCAAAAAAAAGACCACCACAGACCACTGGCTGGTGGTGCAAAGAGAGCCTATGACCTGCCAATTGGTAGTGGGGCAGGACCAAGCTATATTTACCAAGCAGATCAAGGATAGCACTATTCAAGGGACATTACAAAACATCTATAAATTAAAGAACTGTCCAGCACAAACTGAATACAGGTTTGCTCCTAAAGTACTGCAAAATCATTATATTTACTCAGTAATAAAACCTGATAAAACTGATGTCTACGCTAGGCACACACTGAACCGACGTGTTATCTACAACGTATGTACCCGTGACTGAAGATCCGACCGGTTGGGTAATTCATGCGTACACACGGACACGATTTACCTTCAGATCTGTGCTCTTCATCTGGTCCTATAGTCAGTTAGAGAATGACAGCAAAATAGTCGCTCATTCATTCATTCCTGCCACATACTGATTAAAACCGCCTTGATATAGCTATCCACATGTCCTTACCAATTTCATTAGCTTCTGTGACTCAAACAAAATTTTTATTCTCCGAACGAACAAACTATTCAATCTACAGAACTAACTACATTGAAGTCACTGGACATGTTAATTGCCAGCATTGGCTGAAAAAGACCATGACTCTGTAAACTCCATGGAGATGGTGATTGTGAGTGCATACACACTGCATGATCGGAAGGTGATTGGAGTGAGATTATTGAACAGCACGACCAACCAAATGAAACGACAATCGGCACTTTGGAATAATGGCCGTTTATCGTGTGTCGTTTATCGGGTGATTGGCCCGATAATCTACTGAAAAACCTCCAGTGTGAACCTAACTTAACATGGCAAAACACACTTACAAAATGCCAAAAAAATGGTTTAAATGAGGAAGAAGAAGAAAAAAAAAAAAAAAAGAAAAAAAAAAAAAGGGCCACACTCATGACCTGTGCAAATTATCCCATGTAGTAACAGACAAAAGAAACAACACCAGTCCATGTGCCCCTCGTATACACACACCTATATCATTAACATTGATTTATGTGATGGAGTAAAAGGATACCAAACTATTGGATGATAAAATGGTCATGATTATCACTAGATCTACACACAAATACAAAGAAAAAAGCAAGTAAAATAGACTTCATTCCGACACAGGACATGCGCGCGCGCGCACACACACACAACTTCCCGAGTGACAGTAATGTCTGCCCACAATCGCACAGAGAAAGTTGGCAACACATTAAGGCAAACATGCTGCCCCCTAGATGTGCAATTTTTCTAAACAACTTGATATAGAGTTCAGTCTACACAGCTGTTATACTTTATTTGCCCTCTAGGCATGTGAACATTTTTCATAATTTGCAATAGAAGAGGTTAAACAAATACAGGGTCAGATAGAACATTCCCTCCCGCCTAGATCTTTTTATGGAAATAATAGCAATACGGGAAGAGAGATTGCCTTAGGCACTAACATCATCCAGCAAAGCAAGTCAGAAACATTCTGTGTGCTCCAGCATTTGTCCCAACCACAAGAAAACCTGCCTGAACATGCAGACTTTAAACAGAACGCCTCAAGCGTTTTGTAGTCTGGGTTTATTTTTTTAACGTGCTTAAAGTATAAGGAAAAAAGAAGAAAGAGAAAAGGAGGCTGGTTAAAAAGACCAGTGTCTCTTGAACAGCCAAGCATGCCAGAAATGAATAGGTACAGAATGGGGACAGGAAAACGTAGTCTTGTCATCTGCATTTACCTGATCTTGTGGTCAAAACAGCATAATTATGTCAAAACCACAGCAAGTGCGCTAGAGGAAAAATGTAGTTTTGAAAGTAATGTTACCAGAGCTCAGTTACAGAGCACGTTTCTATACCGCAGAAACATAACATGCAAAGGGGTCTGTCTGTAGAAGTTATCGGAAATTCCATTATTACATAATTAAAGTGCTGAAGATTAGAGTTCGGAAAAAACATCTGAAGGTCTAGTGGAAGACGGAAGCAGTAGTATAATGGCCACAGGACCTAAATACAACACTATTAAGACACACAGTCATGATCCTATATTGAACTGACTAATGAATTGCGATGCAGCTTACAAAATGTTACCTTACTAGATTTTGTTTGTTTTCAGGTTTTTTTTTTTTTAAATTCATCTATGATATTGTGCCAAGGGTAGAGGGCTAGACAAATTCCAGGGGGCACCCAATGCGCCTAAATTAAAAACGAATGCTGGTGTCTAACTCGTGGAAGTCATTTGTATAGATGTTAATGGACGCACAACTCCACTTAAATTATGTTGATTTCTAGATTTGACTTACTGGTTCCTGAATTTTACATTATTTTGTCCAAACCTGTGAAACTAACTTACACCCATATCCCATTCAAAAAATGCTATTACATTTAAAACACAACTGGTGCACTGATCGATAGGAATAACTACAGAGTATCGAACAGTCAAAAAAAGCACAAGTGTGGGTAGAAAGATTTATCCTTCTGCTCTGGATGTCACCATACTTGTGGAATGCTGGGAAGAAGTTATACAAATATGACAAAAGTCAATAGATTCCAGACACTTTCCCTAAAGACGTAAACAAAGCACAGAACACTCTGTGGAATTTCAGGACGCATTATATGCTGCAGGGTAAAAATAGCTCATACATTAAGGGGAACATGTAGCTGTTCTGGCACCCTTCACAAATGAAACGTCAGTTCCTTCTGCAGCAGGCAGATGCTGCCTACCTGGAAAAACAGCCAACACCCGAAGCACAATAAATCACTGAAGCCAGCAACCCATGCTGTAGTTAATTTATAAGGCAGCTATAACACGTTTCAGCAGTCCGCTCTCTGTATAGCAAACTGATTTATGACGACTAAACTTAAATGTCTACATGTCACCTGAGCACACAGTTAAACCAATACGAATTCTTATGACGCTTCAGACTAGGGGCTAGATTTACTAAGCTGCGGGTTTGAAAAAGTGGGGATGTTGCCTATAGCAACCAATCAGATTCCAGCTGTCATTTTGTAGAAGGTACTAAATAAATAAAAGCTAGAATCTGATTGGTTGCTATAGGCAACATCCCCACTTTTTCAAACCCGCAGCTTAGTAAATCTAGCCCTAAGAGCTCATTAGGAACTCATGACATAACGGAGGCATGAGACACATGCATATTGTTCATTACTATCAAGACACAAAAAAATAAGAAAAAAGAAATAAAGAAAAAGCCCCGCTTAACTTGGATTTGCCTTAGATCCTGATGGCTGTTATGGTCTTGTGTCATAGCCATCCGTATAAAGACACCATTACAAAGAAATATCGTAAATGTGGCTGGGTACACACTATAGAAAATGTCTCCCTGTAGTTTCCACCCAGCCTATGTCAGTGGGATAGTTGTACCTAAAAAATATCACAAGTATTTAATTATCTTCAGATCTTAACAGCAGTTATGTGCAGTCTTATACACTTCAAGGACTACATTAACCTTAATTTCAGATACAAAAAAGAAAAACCGCCCCAAAATGGCTTCTGCCACCCCCATATTAACCATCCCAAAATGCCCCCACATACCCTCAAAACCCACACTTGCTACAAAATGCCTCTACACGCCTCTAAAGCCTCCAACCTGCCATAAAATATCCCCACCTATATGCCAAAACCCCTAGATGAAGCACTGACCTCCCCACATGCCCTCACTCACTGGGAGTAGCAATGGCCACCACCTACTGATCTAGTAACACTAAATTACTTAAAATTAATTTTAATAATGGCAGCCTAAAACTTGGTTAACTTCAAGACTGAGCCCACAGAGTGGTGCAGAAAACCCCGCACTCCCTCTTCCTTGTATTGCCTCACCTCCCTGCCTTGTGGGAGAGTCACGAGATATGGACCCTAGGTTCTCCCATTCAGTCTTATTCGCTGCGTTTTTAAAGGTAGAGAATAATTCATATAGTGGGTACAGAGCTAGGGCTCACCTATGGCCCATCACCGTCTCAAGATTGATGTTTCTTCACTGCACACAGGAATGTGTTTCAAACCTTTTGCACACTTATATACCCGTTTATTGCCACTACTATGATCCTACGATCTCTGTTAGAATGACTAAGTTAACTGCCCTGTGCAGTACTGTTTGTATAACAGCTGAAAGTAAACAAAAGTTTTATATATATATTAATTTTATTTATTTTTTCTTAAAAGAAACCCTCTCCAAGAAAGATCTGTCCCATAGATCCAGACATTACCATTCTGTGGTAGAGTCCAAGGAGTTATCTGCCCAACATGTTTAATTCAAGCTCAATTTTTCCATGTATTGCCCACAGACAGTACATATGTAATTTTGTGATATGTGCAGATTGTTTTTAATACATATTACTACCCGTTTATAACATAGGAGACCACTGGGGAAGGTGAGGAGCAAGTTTTTAAATAAGCAACATACTGAACGTAGATTGAGAGACCAGCAAAACAAATTGTTCATTTAATCTTATTACTTGTTGTTCTTGTATTTCAGAGCTAATTTGTCTCAAATGATCACATAAAACAAACAGTGCAGGTTTGTATAATTAATGGACTGTCAGCTACGTGCACTACAACATATTGGGGTGGAAGGGATAGAGTCAAGCAACATTTAAACAGTTGCATTCAGTTTCAATCCCATTTCATTTAAGCAAACTAAAAATAAAAAGCCTGGCAAGGATTGTTACCCGTGTGGAGTTGATTCTAAGCAATTAAAGGAGAAAATCAAAGGCCCATAATTCAGTTGCTGGAATTGCCATGGTAACCTCCACGGAGGGAGAAACAAGCTAGCTATTTATTAATTACTCTACACCATTTTTAACATGGAAATTCCAGGCAACAACAGTGCACGAACGAACGGAACTGTAATTCCTCTCACACTTTGCTTCATGCTGTTAATGCTTTAAATCAGCTGGTGGAGTTATAGACTAATATTCTGTAGAAAAATTAGTTGGGGTGAAATCAATAAAATACATTCCGAAAGTTGCTACCGAATAGACATATTAACTGCACCCCTGTACAGATACAGCACATTTTAAAATATGGAATACATGAACAGATTGAAAACATCTAATGTATCGAGTTTTAAAGGATAACTGGACATAAAATACAAGTTGCTACAATAAACCTTCTTGCAACATATGCAAATCAAAGCAGTTGGAAGAGGACAGCACACGGGTAGATAGTGACCATCTTTAGACTGCATTTTCAGCAATGCCCGATAATGAACTATTGATTTGGAAACACTTTGGGCAAACGGATTTTGTTTTTTTTACCCCTCTCCAACTTTTTAGTGCCTAATGATAACAAAGGTGGGTATTTCGGTGCAGGAAAATTGTGGTGTCAAACACACCTTTCATCATCACCATTTATTTATATAGCGCCACTGATTCCGCAGCGCTGTACAGAGAACACATTCACATCAGTCCCTGCCCCATTGGAGCCTATAGTCTAAATTTCCCAACATACACACAGACGACATACAGCGACATAGATAAGGGTCAATTTTGATAGCAGCCAATTAACCTACTAGTATGTCTGGAGTGTGGGAGGAAACCAGAACACCTGGAGGAAACCCACACAAACACGGGGGGAACACACAAACTCCATACAGATAAGGCCATGGTCGGGAATTGAACTCATGACCCCAGTGCTGTGGACAGAAGTGCTAACCACTAAGTCACTGTGTTGCCCGTCAGTCATGATTAATAACTTACAATTAAAAGAGCTTTTCAAAACATTAATACAGATGCTCATTGGAGGTACTTTATACAGAATGAGTAATAAACCTACATTTTACAATGCCATTACTAGACTTAATTAGTGGATTCTTTTGCTTTAGGATACTGCTTTATCGGTCATTCTACGTAATGTAGTTATTAGTTGCCATCAGGTCACCTGTGTTATTACAAGGACACTTAAGAAAGAAGCAGAAATCTGTACACTACGTGGGAGAGCCAATTGTCGGTACACACGTGATTGGTCAGGTGCAGTGTTATTAACCGACCATGGGCTGTATACCATCCCATAGATTGTAAGCTTGCGAGCAGGGTTCTCTAATCTCTCTGTCTATATGTAATCCCAGCGTCACCGTGCTGCCCACCGGTATTGAAACAGTTTGATAGGAGCCCAATATCACTAAACTGTGCTGTTGGGGGGACACGGATACTTCAACTATCTCGCAGTCTGTGACTACCACATGAAAACCTCCCCATCACATATAGCCCTGACCCCAATAACAATCAGATGATTGGACAGATCAACACACTCATCTCCTGCTGCCGTGAACATTACAATGATCCAAGGGGCAGGGATAGATCAGCCAACTTTAACTCCTGATCCTCTGGGACATTTTCTGTTTTGAAGATTAAGTACAATAAGGTGTCAAAAAAGCACCTGTACAAATATATTAAGTCCCACTCCTTAATATCTTCAGTTCTTCATGAATGTATAAAAGTTTTTGGATCATTTATATTGTGCAGTGCCAGACAGTAGGTACAATAGATCACAAAAAAAAAAAAATCACACACAGAAACAGAAACGGAAAAGGACAGACAAGGTTGATCGTGAAGATCACTAGTATTTTGTTTTATTTAAAACTTGGTGAGCCTTCCTATTGTATATAGGAAGATTAATGCCTGCAATTACAAGCTGTTCTTGAGCTATAGATCCCTATAAATCACTACACACTTATTTCACTCCTTCTGAAGAAAAAGTAGTATCTTGGAATATGCAAAACTAAATATGAAAAAGTTCCCATACCAGTATATACTTTTAGTTGCATTGTAATCTGAGCACATTACTGTTCTTTGTATTTACACGCATGTTACATGGCGCGTCCGCTACTAAAATGTTCATTGAACCTGAATAGAGAATATTGCTGCAAGCCCCCAAGGGCTAGCGACACATGCACATTAGCAAAACTGAAAAGCCCTCCCCATTTGCTGCCTTTATATGTATAAAGGCTATAAGGAGCTAGGGTACCTATTTTTTATTTCAAAAGGGAGGTTTTGAATCTTAACATTTAAAAAGGTATTAATTAATAAAAATAACATATTTTGTAATTATTTGAAACATTTTCATGCATGGTCCATTTTGCTAATACACACGTGTGAAATAACCATGCAAATTAACACAAGGATGAATGCTCCATTAGCTTGCAGTAACATTGTCAGCATGAAACCCATGAGGAATGTGTCAGAATAAATTCCCTCATGTAAAACATGGTGGTGAAAAACTGATAACTTACATCTACTGACATTCCATACAACATAACCTATGTTGTAGGTTAATGGTGCTTTAAAACATTCACAACTTTTCCACCTGGAGACAATGTAATGTATCCAGACCAGACACCAAATTAGCCAATCACGTACTTGCAAATTTTACAGACTTGTTCACTTTTGGAGGAACAGAGGCATACCCAATTCACCCAGCTGCATTATATACCTCTTGCTGGATTTTGCTCAGTCTATCAAAGTGCTCCGGCTAACAAGCTGAGAAAGACTGTTTACATAGCTCAGCCTGATCAGGATTACACAGCTCGCAGGCATGCTATTCCTGCCCTTTTAGCAGGCTTTTTCAGCATCTGTAAACAGCTTTAGCTTGTCTGCAAACCCTGCTAGAGAGCGAGGCACAAAAGAAAAGAGGAACAGACACATCTGATAATTAATGAAGACATTCCTCTTCTTTCAGGCCTGTAAGACATTCTGTTCATGCATAAACCTGTGAATCTCACAAAGAAGTAAAGCTCTTCAGGAAAAAGTTGTTAGTGCCCTGTGCATATCAATACCAGAACTACCAGGGATTTTATTTTAACCCCTCGCTTGACTGAAGCAGTACCAGCAGGTTGTCCTTAGAAAAAGTAGTTGGCAAAAAATATATGTAGTAAAAAAATAAATAAATTGCACCTACCTATTCTGAGCAGGAATATGCAAATAATATGGTTGGTTATCAGATTGAATATGGATTCAGACTACTGTGGGGTAAAGTTTGGGAGCATGAAAGCTTTTATATAGAATAGAGTCAATTGTTTAGCTGTCTAACGATGCAAAGTATGTGGTAAGATCTAGCTAGCACTTCCACACCATAAGCTCGGTTAACATGATCTAGCTAGCTCTACCATACCCCACACACTTGGGCTAAAAAAAAAAGCATGCAATTGTAACATTCTCAGTCATCATCTATTTATATAGCGCCACTAATTCCCCAGCGCAGTACAGAGAACTCATTCACATCAGTCCCTGCCCCATTGGACTTTACAATCTAAATCCCCTAACATACACACACCGAGCGAGACTAAGGGCAATTTTTAATAGCAGCCAATTAACCTACTAGTATGTTTTCGGAGTGTGGGAGGAAACCGGGGCACCCAGGGGAAACACATGCAAACATGGGGAGAACATACAAACTCCACACAGATAAGGCCATGGTTGGGAATTGAACTCATGACCCCAGTGCTGTGGACAGAAGTGCTAACCACTAAGTCACTGTGTTGCCCGTCAGTCATGATTAATAACTTACAATTAAAAGAGCTTTTCAAAACATTAATACAGATGCTCATTGGAGGTACTTTATACAGAATGAGTAATAAACCTACATTTTACAATGCCATTACTAGACTTAATTAGTGGATTCTTCTGCTTTAGGATACTGCTTTATCGGTCATTCTACGTAATGTAGTTATTAGTTGCTATCAGGTCACCTGTGTTATTACAAGGGCACTTAAGAAAGAAGCAGAAATCTATACACTACGTGGGAGAGCCAATTGTCGGCGATGTGGTACACACGTGATTGGTCAGGTGCAGTGTTATTAGCTGACCATGGGCTGTATACCAGGACACCATCTCTGGAGTTTGTAAATTCTCCCTATGTTCACAAAATCCATAAACATACTGGTAGATTAATGTTAGTGTGGTAAATCCTTTATACTGTAAGCTCCACTGGGACAGAGACTGCTATGTTGGCACAATGTAAAGGTTACTAATCATCTTAGACAGTGACATCCATCTACAGTGGACCTGAAATAGAGTTTATAAATGAATCACTGGTGTGGGCACAAGTTCCTGAGACACGAAGGTTATTATCCGGAGCCCGTCATGTACTAAATGCTGCTACCTTAATGACGTTGCAAAACATTTCTCAGGATCGCAGTGAACATGTTCCAGCCAGCGCATGGGATATTCACTATTTAAATATTCATTACTGAATAGAAGAGGACTAATTTCTTGCTGGCATGTAAAAAGGTGAATATAAAAAGACACTAACACATATTAACCATAAGCTACATTATATGTCGTCTATTCCCATCTCTCTTTACTGTGTAGATGTGTGTGTAAAAGGTATGACTGAAAAATAAATAGGCTTATTTTGTACACATCCAATAACACGGATGACGTCGTGTTTACTTTGCCGTGCTACTGGTAGCCCGTCTTTAATTATTTTGTCTGGGAGTGGGGCTTAGTACAAATGGATAAAATCAAGCAGATATTTGCCTTTATCTAAATATCCAGGAATACAACACATTTCCTCTGCTAAAAACAACATTTGGGAGTCCTCAATCCAGGGATAACAAAAATGTCCTCAAAATACATACAAAGAAACGTTTCACTAGAGGCACTAGAACGCTGGTCTGCTCACAAGTCTACAGCAGTCTGTGTATTTAAATTAACAATTAGATACAAGTTTGTGATGAAAACATAAATCAGGAGGTAAGCAGCACACACTCATTGATTCATCAGCAGCAGCATTGAGTTAAAGCTTCCTCCTTTAAAAAGTACCCAATTCCATCCATAGATTCCCTATTATTGGAGCTGAAATAGACATTGCTTAAGATGCCCACAGACAGCAAGATCTGGCTGTTTACCACACAACCTGCTGCCTTTCAATTGTTGCACTTTTTGGACAGGTCTGTCACATGTCTAATGGCTCACAAGTATAGCAGAACACACATCACCTATTTCCAGCAAAAACTCCCTTGTCTAGGTCAGCAGATGGAATTTTCCATCCTGTACAATTGATACAAATATGTATGAGATTTTGATTAGATAGGATAGTCCTGTGACTGGCCATAAACGTTACAATCTGTCTAATTTATCTAAAAACTGTAGATAGTAATAAAAGTGTAAAAGAGATGCACATATGAGTTGCTATTACTTTTTATAAAGTTAAAATAATAAATTTAGCTATCTCTTACTGCACACAAACCATTTTAGTCTGTAGGATTATTTTCTGCCACAAAACAGCGATTACTACAATACATTGAAATGAAGAAGTAGCAGCGTGTATTTAACATTGGAGTTCATTTACACATAATAATCAAGTTCAAGATAACGCAATGGTAGGAGACAAATGACTCCCCCCCCCCCTCTAAATACACGGCATGAGACTTATCAAATAATGAGAACATCTAAAACAATCTGTAAGTGCTCCATGCAGCAGAGGAAGCTTTTGCATGCTGCTGGTGTACAGGCTGTTTATCCTGGCGGAGAATAAAGGGATCCAGTTGGCCATAAACAACAAATGCATGCAGTCATTTATTTGTCCATTCCCACAATGCCTTGTGCCTGCCGATTCTCACACTGTGTGATAATTCAGCTCCTCTAAACATTCTCTCAGCTGCTAAGCTGCCATTGTTGATTTTCCTGTTCTATATTACTCGATACCGACACTAATATTCGCTGTCTTCCTTTTTAATCCTATTTATTTCCCTTTCATCCTGCTAAACAAGATGAGATTTTAGGGTACAGTGTTCACTATTCCAGTTTGATGGGGGTTTTTTTGTAATAAAATGTAGTACCATTAAGTCTTTACCAATCATTGTAACTCGCCATTCCCTTCCCCTCTGCCTCTTTTACCTCCATGGAATCTGCAGCAGAACAGCTCAGAAACCCAACCAGGCTTCTTCCCTGTCCATAATAAATAAGCCCACACTGGCTTAGAAAACAGCATAGTGATGTTCCTGCTCTGGTTTGCTGCAAGCTCGCTCCTTTGAGCCTCACAGGAGTCAGCTGGAGGCCTTTTTTGGTTTTAAACGAAAATACTTTTTTTTTTTTTTTTTTTTGTCTTTTTCAGTTATAGACTGGTGCCATTAGATTGAAAAATATTAAAACTCTGCTACGACGTTAGGCTAACCTCCCAGTAGTGTTGATTTAAATGCCAGGGATGTCAAACACGACCACATTTGGCATGCAGTGGTAACGACTGTTTGCATTCGAGGTCAAGGTTAAATGTCTAGATGGATCAGGCAGCATCCCCCCAAAAATGACAACACAAACGCTTCCACCTGCAAGTCCAGATGCTAGTGTCTATGGGGTCAATGAAAACACTAGTAAAAGCATTTTCGATGCCAGAGGGTAAGGGCCCTTAACCATTTTACAGGGCTACAGTACTGTTACAATGTAAAAAAACAAAGAATTAAACAAAAAAAACTCACTAAAAATAACTATTGAGAGGAAGGGGAACATTAAGAGCTCAGACTATTTTTTCAAATTTCATTGATAAATGTCACTGAATTCAGCCACAACTATAATGCATGCTTATTTTCCCAAGAAAATTCAAGAGAAAAGTGATTTTGCAGAATCTGTTCTTCATACCAATTCAGAAAAATGTAGTGCACTGTTGTTGGTGAAAACTAAATTGCATATTTTATTAGTAGAACAAGATTAACATGTGAAAACAATATCAAGCAAGATTTTTAAAAACCCTAAGTAGGTAACTATTTATACAACAGTGACCGTTCGATCAATCCCAGTTTTAGTGCTAATGTATCTGTAAATGATCAAACATTATGCTGTACATTATTGGGGGAGATAGATCGGTTACTACAGATCTGTACATTACATTTGTGCTCTGGTGCTACATTTGGTTCTCTCCGGCCACACTTCATCCACAAGAAACATTTATACACACTAACCAGATGGACACTCTCCTATATTGTAATGCTAACAAAATCGAGTTAACATGGGCCATGCTCCACTCCCACCGAAATGTATGCAAATATGAGGAAGGGAAGTATGGTTTACAACACAGCATTCACATTTCATACCGGCCTTCTCTCAAAGCAAAATACGAGCAGGAAAGAAAATACGACAGTGCAGAGCACAGACAAGGTTTTACACGCACAGAACACACAGGAATTACAACAAAAATAATTGAAGTCTGAGCGTTTGAAAATAAAAAGGAGACGCCCACTTTTGTTCAAATATATATTCCCAAACCGATATGATTTACAAAATCTTGTCAGTAATTTTTATGTTGCTATACAGTTGAAAAAATATACAGCTCTTCTGCACCACTAAAGGTTAACCCCTTCATAACCAAGCCAAATGTTTCAAATTACTTTTTTTATTTACCAAATGATTATTTGGTAAATTATTTTTCACTTTCAGAGACTCTAGTTTGTTTTATGTGTCCCCCTTTCCCAACATTAAACGATTCAATGGAAACTAGATCTAATAAATCTGCTTCTACTAGATTTTTATAGATGTGGAAGGAGCCGGTCTCACCTGTAAATAGGTGGATCATGGAGCGAAGGAATTTATCTCATTTACTTCATGAGAGAAATGTGCCATAACCAATGTGTTAGACTGTAGATCAAATTTTGTTGTATACCTCGTCCACTGTGGATGTGGTGTACAATATGTGGGACGCATCATCAGGCCATTGTATTTAGTTTTCTTGAGCACAGACGTAACATTATTAAGGGTGTAAAGACGACACATACGCTCTCTGAGCAGATTAATAGATGCCAAAATGGCGACTTGAAAGGTGTAAAAAATTAAAGCTATAGAACAGATTTAAAACACAAAGAGTGGAGGTGATAGCTTCAATCACCTATGTAAACGTGAGGCTTATTGGATTTTGAAGCTCAAAACACTGTCGCCATCTGGCTTGAATGATATCTTGGACTTAAATAACATATGGGGGGGAAAAAATAATTTTCTCTGCAATTTATATGGATGTATGACATGCATTATGTTACAAATTAACTATGTCATACATACATACATACACTATATATATATATATATATATATATATATATATATATATATATATATATATATATATATATATATATATATACACACACACATACACACACGAGTTATAACAGGAATTTTATAATTAGTAAGTACATACTACACTTGGCTTTTATATATATTACTGATAAATGAATATATGGGTTTACCAAATTCGGAATAAGCCTGTAATAAATAGATTTTTTTCGGCTTCTCAAGTCGTGACAGGTCTGTAACCTAGTTAATGGCTGCTCAAAAGAAGTGTGTGTAATGTAATGTTACTATGCGATCTAGGCTGATTGAAGATTGAAATGTAATCTGCCTAGAAACAAAATGAAGAATTATATTGTGATTGGGTGAGCTCTATCCTATAATTCATTGGACAGGGGGGGGGGGGGGGTTCCAGGAATAATCCTATTAGCTGATGACTGAGAACTGTCATCTAATGGGCTGGTGGAGCGAAATAATAACTAATCTCATATGATTGGTTCTGCTCTATTCCTATAAGCAATAGCAGGCGATTGATTGGATGATCATGCATGATATTCCTGTTATAAGGAGCAGTGTCTCCATAAACTATACTTACCTCTGCTGAAACAGTTGGCTATGACGGAGAAACGCGTCAGACGACATCATTTCTGGAATTCTGATCAACAGTCTGATCATTATTAGCTGCTACACGTGAAGACACAAAACATTTTCCGGATTGAATGGCCATTCCAACGGACAGTGATACACAGGAGTCTCCATAATGTTAAGTCTTGAAATTCACTATTGACATATGAATATTGGATGCTTACTTGTGTCCTAATGAATGTATTTCTGGAGATTTGAAGGTCCTGAATAAGATGCCGCCCTAAGAAACACTCACAACACATGCCATATATTGTGTGGTTGTATTAGCCACTACCATTTGACTGAGTGATAACACTGATATACTTCCAACGGAATACCGGAGATCTGTTATGAAAAATAATCCTCATGCCGATATTCCTATCATGAGGATCAATTGAATATCCATGATTGCTGGTTAATGTTTTGATGTGCTATTAGTTTGAAAATATGCATGCATTTTAACTACAATCTGGATTGCTAGTTTTGGAATTTTGGTTGAAATAGATTTTATATAGTTTCTATTTTATTTAATGTGCATAATTGTATCCAATTTAATGGGTTTCAGATGTTTATGAACTAATAAATGTGCTAATTTTATCAGCGCTTCCCCCCATTTTATCTTTATTATTCACAAGTGGCAATTTCAGCATGTTGCCGGGTAGAAGCTGCAAATTATTAGCTGACCAATTCCTGAGATAGTTGGTCCTTTAGCGCCTGTGTTTTATGCTTCTTTCTACTAGAGCAAGTTTACATGGATCCAAGAGCATTAGCAGCAAGTAGCCGGTAAGAGGTCTCGTGTATCTGCCTTGTGCAAGCCATTTGCTAGAAGATCTTATGATGTCACTGTAGCAAATGGCACTGTAGTGACATCATAAGATTTCCAGGCTAAACAAGGAAGAAGCACATAACTACCTATGAAGAAGTATAAATCAGCATCACACACTGCTCTCCTCTAGACAAGAGAATTCTGCTTCAGATCTGGGTGTGGTCTTGTTATACATTCCACTGTGGAACACCTTCAAGTGAGCGATCAGGACCAGCTGCCTGAGTACATATGAATGACTAACATATCATGCTCGCACCAAGGTGTGCTTCTTGTCTGTAGCAAAACAAACCTGGCTGATCTAAATCCAATCTAGTAGATTAAAAAAAATGTAGGCAAATTACTCCAAATGCAATAATACTGACAGAATACAAAGAAAAGTATGTGTGTGTGTAAATATATATATATATATTACACACATACATAGAACAAATAGCAACAAGAAAATAGGTGCTAGAAAGTGTCTTAGTACCCATTTTCTTGTTGCTATTTGCAGTGTTGCGTTTCTTCTTACTGTGCATGGTGTATCAGGTTTACACAGATTGTTTAGAAATATGCTAATTAAATAATTAACTGTGCAGTTAGCAGAACATACCTGCCGTTTCTGCAGTTAAATGTTTGCTAAAATTATATTTAAAACAAAAAATGTAGTGCATTCTACTGTGTGGAATCCTACAACTGAACAATTATACAGTACTTATTCCATTTATAAGAAATATATATAACAAATACTTTTTAGCTTATAGTTGTTAGTTTATAAATACATGGACGTACAGACTCAAATGGGTGCTTGATATGCCATCCGCTGCCAGCCCTTCCCTGACTAGCATGGTAAAAATGAAATACAAAGACCTCAATATTACAGGCATCAAATTATATTACTCTGTCGAATATGTACAATGCACTAAAAAAAAAACAATAGCACAACCTGTCTATTAGACCTGGAAGTGAAGTACCCATGTCTTACGCGACAATAAGAAACTATAATACTGTACATTACAATTTACCTTTGATACCAAAAACACAAGTATCCTTATTAAAAAAGCATTTTGTAACATCTTTTAAATTGTTGATTTTGATAGCCACATGCAAGCTATAATTCTACATGGGCAGCACACTGCTTAGTATCACTACTTCACAGTACTGGGGTCACGAGTTTAAATGCAACCAAGGAACAAACTGTGCGGCGTTTAGATGCTTTCTCAGCATTTGCATCGGTTTCCTCCAGTTTCATCCCACAGTCCAAAAATATACTGGTAGGAGGGTGTGTGAATACCTAGATTGTACTTTTTGCATATAAAAAACACTTTTGGAGATCTTTAAAGAAGAGTTGTCACCAGGCCCTGGAATAAGCACCTTTAAAAGAGTCTGACAACCAGACTCACCTTTAGAGGCGAGCTTTCAGACCGCACTATGCTCACCCCCTGGCCGCCTTCCTCCTTTAAATACCTCACAAATTTCCCGCTCAGAGTGCTGCCCTTCTGGGACAGAGCATAGAGTGCACAATAAAATGCTCTCCATTGCGTTATATTATTGCATTATGTTTTTCATGGGACTAGGAGATATGGTCATCAAGCTTGGTATCTGAACAAACATATCCAGTCTTCTATAACGAACCGTGTATTACAGTATTTGTAGTTATTACATTACTAAAACTGGATATATTGAGCAGTACTAGTTTGCAGTAATACACAAAACAAACTATTAGAAAGCAATATAACTGCATAGGGGCAGCACGGTGACTTAGTGGTTAGCACTTCTGCCTCACAGCACTGGGGTCATGAGTTCGATTCCCGACAATGGCCTTATCTGTGAGGAGTTTGTATGTTCTCCCTGTGTTTACGTGCGTTTCCTCTGGGTGCTCCAGTTTCCTCCCACATTCAAAAAAACCCAAAACATACTGGTAGGCTAATTGGCTGCTATCAAAAATTTACCCTAGTCTGTCTCCATCCCTCTCTGTCTGTCTGTGTGTGAGAGTGTGTCTATATTAGGGAATGTAGACTGTAAACTCCAATGGGGCAGGGACTGATGTGAATGAGTTCTCTGTACAGCGCTATGGCATTAGTGGCGCTATATAAATAAATGATGATGATCTGTATAATTCTGGTGTAAGATGCAGGTAAAGCAGTGTACATATCTGGGAAAAGTGTGGTTACTAAATAAAAAGAATGTATAAATTCCAGGAAGGTGGAATATAAGAGGAAGTAAACTAGTGGTGTGACTGCACACCCCTGGAAGTAATCCATTCCCTTGTACTTGTCTAGTAAGCCTAAAGACACTGCTTGGAAGATATAAATGCATCTGTGCAATAGAAGAGGAGGAATTTGTGGGTGTGATCTAATCTTTTTCTTATTAACACTCAGCTAAACCATTTACTGATACAACATAGAAAAATCAAAAGTTATGTTCATATTTTATTAAATTGTGCATTATGTAGTCTTTTCAATGATTAAATAAAAATAGAATCCTGTCTAGACTATATGCCACAATATCTGCTTTAGCAAAATATTCAGTAGCTACATCTGAATAACTAGAAACAATAGAAGTATTATTCCAAGTCTGTGGTCTCTTTCTCAATACAAAGCCTGGTCCTCTTCAACCTTGACAAATGTGTTTGAGTATTTTAATAGGAAGCAATGCATCATTGTCAGCCATCTCCACTTTGGCCACATGCATTAACAGTAATGGGAGTAGAGAGCATATATAATCCATACTGATAGTGCCTTTGGGATTGACTTCTTAACTTGGCACATGTATATATTGAACCCCATCAAGGTGAACTGTTTGGGTTTCCTCAACACCAAAGTCCATGAAAAAGGTTCCACTGGATATCCATAAAGGCCGTTAAAATAAATAAATCAAAATAAATAGTTGATCACTCATCCAGAGTTAAGATGGACAAGCACTATAATCTGATCATTTTTTAATCAAATTCTTAAAAGTATACTGGTCAGTGACAAACAACCGATTCAAACGTATTTGGCCAATGACCAGATCCTTTTTGGTGGGAAGGATCAGAATGAAGTTTATTAATTGTACAGTTAGAGAAAACTTTTTTTTGTTAAAGAGTACATTCTTCATATAATGCACAACAATCACAAAACAAAGTGAGGGAGGAATGGACTGTGATGCGAGAAGACTGTCCCCCTGCGAGGGAGAATACAAGGATGCACATTTCTGGGTATTCCGGTACATAAGACATCACTTATTTTTGCTCGCAGGCACAATGATTTTAGGTGGGGGATGGGCAATTTTAGAAACACATCATGCACATAAGATGTTTGCATCACACACTGCACGATCACAATCTGATTGCCTCTGACCAGGCAAGGTGGAAAGTGTGTGATCACTGGCCAATCACACAGAAACGTTCCTCCATGATGCAGGAATCAGAATGAAAAATCTGTAAAATGTATCACTAAACGTGCCGCCAAATTGGTCACCGATCTGGCTATTTAGCAATCGGGATAAAAGATTGGTCATCTTGGTATGTTAGCCACAAACATAACGAACCCATATAGCACAAAGCCCTCTAGATCCCCAGAACATTACAGTGCCGAACCCTTTTACAAGAAATTGTGTGCTACATATATGCAAATAGCTGGAAAGTGAAATAGTGAGAGAGGAGACTACGACCTTTATGGAAATCCGTACCCAACAATCAAGAATAAATACCCTTTGAGAAAACTGAATAGTTCATTATGTATTTTAAGCTTGCCGTTTATCTTTTTTTTTTAGTGTCTCTATTATTCCTTTATCTTGCTATACATGATTTAGCTGGCTCCAATTACGGATCACGCAAGCAATTAAAATCTGAGGTTATTTTCCCTCTTGTTGATTTCTTTTGTGTATTCCTATTTGCATTACTAGTAGCACAAGTGAATAAATGAATGGTTCTGCAGCCCAACCAATTAGCTGTACACAGGACATTTTCTCAGACTTTGGGTATCAGGATAATCCAACACAGCTGAAGTATGCTCTTTAACGAAGCCTGACTAAACCAAAGATCTGTAGAGCTCCGATATTACAGTTTTATAAAGCATAAAAACTAGTAGATATCTTGTGCAGGTTGAAATAGCCAACACAGATTACCTCAACTACCATATAGATGAACTCTTTCACAGCTGTGAAAACAAGGCAACCCAGGGCAAGAAATGAATGCCAGCGTATATCGCAGAGAAACAGTTAATCTTCTATGGCGTGCATATTGTCAACACATGGGAGACTGCAGTCAACAACCCATTAAAAATCTCAAAGCAGCAGCAGATTAATAGAGATGAGGCGGAAGTGGGATTGGTATGCAATAAAAATATCGGGCTGAAGATTTATTGAGATTGCACAGTTTAGGAAACTGGGCAACTTCAAGAAGTAGTCATGGAGTTGACACAAGTTATGGCAGCATTCTGTATACATATCACCTTTAACTCAAGACTTATGTGAAACAGATATCATCATCATCACTTATTTATATAGCGCCAACATATTCCATAGCGCTTTACAATTGGGGACAAACATAGTAAACTAATAAACAAACTGGGTAAAACAGACAAAGAGGTGAGAAGGCCCTGCTCGCGAGCTTACAATCTATTGGACAATGGGAGTTTGACACATGAGGTTAAGTCTACATTATATACACACACATACAGTAACATTGTTTACAGCTATATATTAAAACCATAATCAGTAGAATGGTAGGGTATTTACTGATGGCTGAACACAGTGCTGCTTTTAATGTCAACGGTTATGTATTACATTAACTAGTGGGTATGAATCAAATAATTAAAGCTATAATCCTACTTTTTTTTTTTATGTTAAAATGCAAGCTTTGTACCTGTTTAACATAATTCTTATTCAGTAATTTGTATAGGATGCCCTCCTATACAGTCTTCCGAGTAGAAAAATCTGTGTTGGACAATTAGAAGGAGGTTGAGAATCTGAAGAGGAGTGCATTTGCATTTTAGGACTCAAGCTTGTTCCTGAGGAGGATTACCCGATTTGAGTCAGAGCCCTCCCTTTAGGTACATGAAAGATTAAGGGGGAGGGGTGGAGTTTGTCTGTTCTCCCCGTGTTTGCGTGGGTTTCCTCCGGGTGCTCCGGTTTCCTCCCACACTACAAAAACATTAGTAGGTTAATTGGCTGCTATCAAAATTGACCCTAATCTCTCTCTCTCTCTCTCTCTCCCTGTGGGGGTGTGTTAGGTAATTTAGACTAAGCCCCAATGGGGCAGGGACTGATGTGAGTGAATTCTCTGTACAGCGCTGCGGAATCAGTGGCGCTATATAAATAAATGGTCGGTCTATGGAAAATATTACCTAACTAATCAAAGGCTAGCTAGCATATAGGACACCATTTTGTGGGCAAAAAGTAAAGCAATATCATCAGAGGTCTTTATAATCAGGGCATGTGTAATTTATGTTGTTTTCACAAGTTGCTTATCAGCAATGTAAAAAGGGAATAGCAAACTGAACTCCTGTAATATGCACACGAACCAAGATTTAAAGCCTTGTAGCTTCAAATCAATGCCATTACCAAGAGATTAAGTACTTGTCCCAGAGAGATGCATTTCAGGATAATACCGTGCTTTTTTATAAGCTCTTGAGATGTCAAATATGACTTTAACAGCATTGCGGACATTCTGGTGAATGGTTTCGGCATGTAAATATTCCAAGCTGCATGATGCAACAATCTGGAGTCTATTGCAGAGTAAATGCTCCCTGTTCTGTCATTGTAATGAGCCTATATAGTACAGCAATATAGTTAATGTGCATTATACATTTAAAGGATGAGGTGATATCCAAAGATCAAATTCGACATGCTTTTTTATGTTAAACTACAAATAAAATGGAATAAAAATTGCAAAGATTGTTTCTTCTTTTACACCACTTTCATTAGTTGATTTTATTTAAATTTCAACCCGGTTTACAGTTTTTTTCTTTTATGTTTATTTTTGTGCTTTACAATTCTTGTCCTACATGTCTAGAATGTGCCTTCTTTGTATCCCTATTTTGGACACTTGATCAGGAACACAAAAAGGTGACCTCTGTCACTGCCTGCCTGTTTTCTCGAGCCAGAGAGCGTGAGCCAGGAAAAAGCAGGATAGAGAGAGGTTTTGAATCCAAATGTGCATAGGTGGAACAAAAGATGAAATGAGTTCCCCTGAAGCACATGCCTATCCTTTGTTCGAAATAGAACACTAGAGCACAGTGTATATACATCACTGCAGGAATCTCAGAAACAGGAGAGAGCAGGGAGGGGGTTGTGGAGAGCAAAAATGCAACCAAATATCCCTTCAAGGAACATTTTCCATTAAAAGACGGTTCCAGATTTGCAATGAAACATTCCAATAGAGCGCTAGGAACCCAGCGTGAGCACATTATGGCTACAGCTTGGCTCTATGTAAAGTAGATTTTATTAGGGGGCCCACAGGGTTACTGAAATAAGGACGTGTCTCAAGCTTTTCCCATTCCTAAACCTCCCCCAAACACGTGAAAAGAAAAAAGAAAAAGATCCCACCCATCGACTCATGTCTAGACTCATCTACATGTGTCAAGTGGGACTGCTCTGTTTGTGTTCTACAGACAAGATCAGTGTGTTTGGTGGATGCCTACCAGCTATGTAGGTCAGATATAGGCATGTTCCAGAACACACATGAATAACCAGTAACCCCATACAGGGTCACTTGCCCATTAGATTTCCATACAGAAACTAGCAACACATTTGAATCATTAAGAGTGTTAATTGGCGCCAAGCCCACATAATAGCACGGTCTTTCAGATTAAACCTGAGGCAAACACACATTATTCCAGGTCCCAAAAGCTATTTGCTTGCTACTGTGAAAACTGCACTACTACGGGTCATAGAGTACAGAAACAAAAAAAACCTCTGCATACCACTTAATTAGCACTAACACTTATCAAGTATATCAACAAAATGTATAAATAAAAATAGAATGCTCAGTAGTTAGAGTGAAAAGGACACAAAAAATATTTTTTGACAAGTGCCGCCTTATGGCTTTAAGCACAATGAAAATGCTGAATCAGATATGAAACATGAAAGCAAAATGCATTGTTCAATGTTACCTCGACATCCCACTGCAGCGCTCACACAAAAGTATTACAATCCATTGGACAGCTAAAACTCCTCCTATATCTTTATAAGTGTCTCAATGGGAACTGATGCAGGTCAAAAACAAGAGACTGAAGTGTCACATCACTGGTCCAACCCATGTGTATTAATCAACCGATCCAGACAGTACATTCCTGCATAGGAAGACAAAGAAGCATCTCCCTTAAGTATTAACACAACAATTATTTTATGTGTATACTTCAGCACAATAATGCAAACCCTTCAATACTTCATCCTCAGCTATGTATATAGTATGTGGGGTTAGACGTGTGTGATTTCTACACTAAGTGGGATTTTCTCACAAAGTGGACGAAAATGCACAGTTAGACAACACAGTTGGACAAACATTGGACTACATTTGACTTGCTTTTACTCCCAGCAATAAGCAACATCTGCCACAGCCTATTTCAGCACTACTTGTCTATTTATATGGAATACTGCTAATAGGTAATTCTTAAAATACCCTTGCTTTTTGCTTTTACCCCTTTTATCACAATGTTTCACAAATTGCTTTTCTTAGTCTCATTTCATGGCATGATCTTTAGGACTGTGTCATCTTTCACCCCTCCACCAACACACAAATTTGTTCATATTGCACCTGCATTACTCCACTCACCTCTATTTAACACCCATGAACTGTTGTCCTATTTATTATCTCTAACAAGTACAGCCTCCACCTGTCGCCAGAAAATAAAAGGCCACACATCTTACAATCCCCTTGCCTATCTTTCGCTCACTCTGCTTCTATTAGCTGGTGATATATCACCTAATCCAGGTCCCCCACACTCCTCACACACACATACATCAGAACACTACCGTTCTATAGCAAACCTCAAACACATCACCTGTCTCCCCTCTCTTCCCAAGTCCTTTAAATGTGCCCTTTGGAATGCACGCTCTGTTTGTAACAAACTTACCTCCGTTCATGATCTCTTCCTCTCAAAAAACCTCAACCTTCTGGCAATAACAGAAACATGGCTCATGCAATCAGACACTGCCTCACCTGCAGCACTTTCACATGGTGGTCTCCATCTCACCCACACCTCCAGACCTGAAGGCAGACAAGGAGGTGGGGTTGGACTACTTCTCTCCCCACAGTGCACATACACAGTTCTACCAAATGTCCCATCACTCACGTTCACATCTTTTGAAGTACATGCTATTCGCATTTTTAATCCATTCTCCCTACGTGTTGCGGTGATCTATCGTCCCCCTGGAGCACACCAACAATTTATTGAGGATTTCTCTGCATGGCTCCCTCACTTCTTATCTTCAGACATCCCCACCATCATCATGGGTGACTTCAACATCCCCATTGATAACCCACCTTCCAAAGCTGCTTCCAAACTACTCTCTCTAACATCCTCACTTGACCTCTCCCAGTGGATTGAATCATCTACTCATAAGGATGGCCACTGCCTTGATCTTGTTTTCTCTAGACTATGCTCAGTTTCTAATTTTATTAATACACCCTTCCCCCTCTCGGATCATCACCTTATCAGCTACACTCTCACCCCCACTGCTCTAACCTCTCTGTCTAACTCAACCAAGCCTCCTCATACTCGTAGAAATCTTAATTCTATTAATCTTCAACAATTTTCCACCTCTCTCCAACACCTTCTCTCCCCTATCTCTACATTCTCATCCCCTGAGATGGCAGTACCTCATTTTCACCTAACCTTAGCAACGGCCCTTGATCAAGTGGCTCCAGCGACACTTCATACTACACGTCGACTTCGATGTCAACCGTGGCACACCAAAGCAACACGAAATCTTCAAAAACTGTCCCGTAAAGCAGAACGTCACTGGCGTAAATCTCGAAGCTCTAATGACTTCTTCACATATACTTCTGTCTACCACTCCTATCGAAATGCTCTAGACACTGCAAAACAAACATACTTTCAATCTCTTATCTATGCTCAGGCTTCTAACCCCAAACGCCTTTTCAATACATTTAATCATCTTCTCAATCCTCCCACCCCGAACCCTCCATCTACTATCAGTGCTCAGGATCTTGCTTCCTACTTCAAGGACAAGATTGACAAGATCAGACTAGAAATGGTATCCTCTTCCTCAACAAGCCATCAGCTCATTTCCTTCCCACTACCCTCTGACACCCTTTCTTCATTTGACCCCACAAATGAAGAGGAAATTTCTACGCTCTTCTTATCTTCCTACTCTACCTCCTGTCCTCTTGATCCTATTCCCTCGCAAATTGGTAGATCCCTGTCTTCTGTGCTCATTTCACCTCTAACTCAAATCTGTAATCTCTCACTCTCTACTGGCATCTTTCCATCACTATATAAGCATGCAGTGATTACTCCTCTTCTAAAAAAACAAAACTCCGACCCAAACTCTCTCTCAAATTACCGTCCCATCTCTCAGCTCCCTTGCCCCTCCAAGCTTCTAGAGAGACTTGCCTACACTCGCCTCACACGCTTTCTTTCCGCAAACAACCTGTTGGATCCTCTTCAGTCTGGCTTTCGTTCTCAACACTCCACAGAGACTGCGCTGACCAAGGTTGTTAATGATCTGATCACTGCTAAGACTGAACGCCATTACTCTCTCCTAATTCTCCTTGATCTCTCGGCTGCATTTGACACCGTTGACCACTCTCTTCTCATACAAACGCTGCAATCCCTAGGTCTTCAAGACACAGTTCTATCCTGGTTCTCATCTTACCTCTCTAATCGCTCTTTCACTGTTAATTTCTCTGGAGCCACCTCTGCTCCGCTTCCCCTATCAGTTGGAGTACCACAAGGCTCGGTGCTAGGTCCTCTGCTGTTCTCTATCTATACCGCTTCTCTTGGAAATCTAATAAGTTCCTTTGGCTTTCAGTATCATCTCTATGCGGATGATACCCAAATCTATCTATCCTCTCCTGAAATCTCGACATCTGTGTTGTCCCGTGTAACTGACTGTCTTTCTGCCATTTCATCTTGGATGGCCTCTCGTCAACTCAAACTTAATCTTTCTAAAACAGAGTTAATAATATTCCCACCCGCCAACAAGAGCATACCTGACATTTCTATCTCTGTTGATAACATGACCATAAATCCCACCCCACAAGCTCGCTGCCTAGGTGTAATCCTTGATTCACGCCTATCCTTTGTTCCCCACATTGACTCTATATCTAAGTCATGTTACATACATCTAAAGAACATTTCCAGAATCCGCACATATCTCACACAAGACACTGCTAAAACCTTAATTCATGCACTAATCATCTCCCGCATTGACTATTGCAATTCCCTCCTTACTGGTCTTCCCAAAAACAGACTCAAACCCCTAAAATCTATTTTGCATGCTTCGGCAAGACTGATTTTCCTTGCAAATAGCTATTCCTCTGTTGAATCACTCTGTATGTCTCTACACTGGCTGCCTGTCTTCTACCGAATCCAATATAAAATACTTTTACTAACCTACAAGGCCATCAACAAAGCTGCACCAACATACATCTCCTCTCTTGTCTCAAAATATCTCCCAACTCGGCAACTCCGTTCTGCAAAAGATCTGCGTCTCTCATCCACCCTCATTACATCCTCCCATTCCCGATTACAGGACTTTTTTCGGGCTGCACCCACTCTATGGAACTCTCTCCCTCGCACAATAAGACTCTCCTCGGTTCTACAAACTTTCAAGCGTTCTCTGAAAACCTACCTATTCAGACAAGCTTATAATATTCCTCAACCACCATCTTAACCTCACTACCTTTAGCCTGTTACACAATTTCACACAAGACAACTACCCCCGGACCAACATTGTTGTGTGACAGGATCATTTAGCTTATGAGTCACCCTACCTTTGCAGTCTGGCTGGGCCAAGATGCAAAATGTATACTTAACCTCATGTGTCAATCTCCCATTGTCCCATAGATTGTAAGCTTGCGAGCAGGGCCTTCTCACCTCTTTGTCTGTTTTACCCAGTTTGTTTATTAGTTTATTACGTTTGTCCCCAATTGTAAAGCGCTACGGAATATGTTGGCGCTATATAAATAAATGATGATGATGATGATGATAGCACCAGTAATTCTGCAGTACTATACAGAGAACTTGCTCACATCAGTCCCTTCCCCATTGGAGCTTACAGTCTAAATTCCCGCCCCCCTGTTCTCTCCCCACTTGCTTCAACTTGCTCCCTGTGTGCCTGAGATCTGTCTACCCTCCCTTAGGATGTAAGCTCATTTGAGCAGGGCCCTCTTCCCTCTGTTCTCCATACCTGCTCTTCTGCTCCGTCTTTACTGCATTAGCCTGCCTGGAATCTCTGAAGTTTTGGTATTTTTTGTTAACCGTTTGTAATGTGGCACCTTGTTTAGTCTACTGTTTGTGCTGTGTACGGCGCTGCGGAACTCTTGTGGCGCCTAATAAAGGATAATAATAAATAATAATAATAATAAACACACACACAAACTCCTTTCCAAAAAAAGGACACTTAAACATTCAGAGGCATGACTAGGGCCAACAACAAAACTTTGAATCTGCCAGGTTTTATTACTAAAATTACATTTAGCCATTAATAAATGCTTCATCCCCAAAACTATACAAAACACATGACAAACTACAGAAACAGAGAATAGATCTAAAAACACAAAAATAATCAATTTACACAATAGGAAAAACCATCAGCACATCTTTAAAGACTCCAAGATAAAAAAAAAAGTGAAATGATAATGTATCTCTAAAAGAAACATCTGACTGAGTCAGATGCTGAATTCATTGTGTTCATTCCACCCACTGTATTATTGCTTCTAGATTTATAAATTACACCCACTAGCATTTCTGACTTCATCCCAATCCAATGGTAATTCCTCTATGAATGTGACATTTTCCAGAGGTCACCATTTAGAAGCATGAGGGGTTACAGACCATGCTTCCACAAGCTTGTGAAGGGGTTTACTTTTACATAACAAGGTCAGAGTATACGTGCTATTTCTGAATACAATACGATGTTGATTATGTAGCCATGTCTGTGTCATGCATGCATGTATAACAAAAGGACTATGAGGGTGTAGATTTAGTACTCATCCATAATAATGCTTATTATTTCCAAACCAAGCCCACAAAAAGCACTTTAATATACTGATAGCAAACAGTACTTGCTTTGAGCAAAGAAAGATGGAAACCGAATATGTCTAAATCATACCATGTAATTTTATACCTACCCATCATTCATACTGTCACACATACGCAAGGACTTACATAATCATAATATTAATAATCACAACAACATTCTAATTTGCAACTGGTTGAAAATGCTATTGGCTGGCGGCCACGATATAGATGTTCGGTGATCACATGGAATGTTCACATCTTAACGGATGTGGTCAGATTACCAATGAAGAAAGAACACTACCATAAAACATGGTTCTGGCTGGCCAAACTGTTCGTAAAGGTTATCCATTAGGCAAGAACATTTTTGAAAGCCAAGGAGTGCAGCTAAACTGAAATTGGCACAGCACCACAGTTTACCAGACACACACAAGGGTCTGTACATGTCCCTACTGTCCTATTAGCTAATTATTATTAGTATGCAGGAGAAAGGAAATAAAAAGTTATCAATTTTGCAGACATTATAATGCTATAAAACACAAGTGATACTAGTATATGCACAAACTCATGTAAATGGAACTTGTACAAAACTGGGTTCAGACCTTCAGCGTTTGGAAAACTTGTGTATTATAAGGAAAAATATATCTTGTACTGTAAAATATTATGAATATTACAAGTGGCCTTTATATGATCACAGAACTCCTCAGTGACTTAAAATGATCCTTCTAATGTACAACAGAGGGTGCATTATCACAATGCTGTGTTACAAGACTGTATTCATTTAAAAGTGGAACATAAATGGACTAACACTTAGTGAACTGATAGGCTGAACACTGCATCAGTCCATGATGGGTACACATTATTGCATCCATTACTCACTTTTTATTAAAGCTGCTTGTGTCAATATGATCATGTAATGCCAATAAAGGGAACAGAAATAGGGTACACAAATGGGAAGCAATAAATACAGCTTTAAAAATCTACAGTATGTTTTATCAAAAACAGCATATGGTTTTTCACTTACAGTTTATGCAATATTCCACGTATCTCTGCACTAAACAGAAGTTAAAAGGTTAACTAAACATAGTACCACTTTGTTTCATTAGTTCCATTAAGTAAACCGACCGGTACGTTACAGGATCTCTGCAATGAGGCTAATCAATCTAACGCACAGAGCCAGAGGCCAGCAAGGCTGTTGGTTAATTCTTTCTGTGCCTGGAGGATTATTTATTTGGTGTAATTTGTTCTATTGAACGGCGACTTGTGGAGCAGAAAGCTCCAGATAATAATGTGATAAAGTTTCATGATTACACGTGCAAGAAAAGGGCGACACTGGGGCAAACTGCTATGGCACAAGTGGAATACACAGTTATCTTACCAAACTAGAAAACCTTACACAATAACTTGAGTGCTTGTTTCTTTTATAAGAGGACTTTATTTTATTTTAGAAGACTTATCCCTTGAACTGATGGAAATAGCTCATTAGGCCCGTGAACCTACATGTTCTTTTGCAAACAAGTTTGTCATTCTGGCATCTCTGAAAAACATACTTCCTGCTACAGGTAAAATTACTTATAAAACGATTTAGGTGAACATAGCTTCCTTTCATAAGCACCTCCCCCACACAACATACTCTTCGGACTAATGTATAATAGGCCTGAAATACTGGCAGGTATGGCAAGAGAAATGCAATTATAAGGAGTGTAATGAAAGTCTGAGAGAACACAGTACCATTACAAAAGTCTCAAATATTAGTGTTTCGCCAAATCAAATTTTTTAGAAGGGGCGTAAGTAAGATTCTTGTTTCATAAATCCTGAACCAAATACTGAATACACTAAATACCTAAACTGTCATTTTACTATATATTTACTATATTTGAGGCATGTTTTGTACATTTGGTACATTAATTGCTACATATATTTATAACCCCCAAAATGTTTTGAATGGAGCCGATTGGAAAAGGAGGGCAATCTGTAAGTGGGGTACAACACATGAAAGGAATGTCCAATATTCAGAAGCCAGCACAATCATTTAAAGAGCCACAGAAACAAAATGAATATAAGCAACTCACAAAAGCACTAACAGTGATTTTATTTAGGTTTGTCTGTTAACCCCTCTCCAGGGATTTGTCTGTCTGTATTACACAGTATTGTTTTATTACGGTGTTTTTTCTCAATTGCAAAGCAGTATATAAATAATTGTAGATTATGACGATCTGCCCAGTCCTGAGATACAATTCAGATAGTTCTACTGACAGTCACACATCTGCAATATGAATTTCAAACATTTGAAGTTTTTATACAAATAATAAAAAACCCTTTAGGTGTCACAGCATCAATTACTCATTGTCAGACTCCTGTAGATAGTATACTTACAATACAGACTGTACAATAACAAAGGAGATTAAGTGTCAAAATAGGGAACTTTTCAAAGTTTGAAATAATGCTGTCTGACAGAAAATGGTATAACACAGGAAAGACAATTACTATTCTGTGTGTAGTACTTACCCAACAAACAAAAACATATCTGCCTTAATAAACAAGCTTGTGTTAAGAGGATCAGTCATCTAATGATTCTGAAAGTAAAGGGTGCAGGTAACTTGAGCAGTCAGCAGCTATTGATATGCATGGCAGCATGAAAGACCTGAAGTGGGGGTGTAACGATTGGGTGTCAATCTGCAAAAGCCGCAAGAAGAAGCATCTGAAATCTCTCTGTGGTGACGGGAGACAAGGCTGGGAGACTGAAGATGCTTTAAGAACTTTATCTGTTTTGTCTGTGGGAGGGCAAAAAAAATATTTATCAACTCCCACAGCCTCACACAAACAGTAAGATATGCTGCCATATACTCTGGCTCTCACTCTGGTGTTACGATTGAATTATAATAAGTGCCCTGGTCATCACTGACCATCATTCCCTTAAGCCTATTAATGACCTGTACTGTACCAATTCTCACAAGATCTTGGCATTATTGATACATAGCAATTGTGTATCTTGACCTAAGTAACTAATATGCACACTCGGAGAGGCAAAGCATGGATTCACATTAGGCAAGCCTAGATTAATATCTATGTTCCTTCAGTAACTTATCGAATTGTAGTTACACTTTGCTGGGACTTCCATCCTGCTGCCAATAACAGGACAAAACCATTTAAAGTAAATGGACTGTTGGACCAGACACAGCTTCCTCACTTAGGCTACACAATCTCGTGAGTAGACAGAGTATGTATTTATTTGTATTTTAACATGTGATAAAAAAAATAAACAAACACATTATGTTTATGGACGCAGTTACAAAGTTTGTTTGTTTTTTTTTTAAAAAAAAACAAGTCTGGAAAACAGGAAGTAATTTTCCTGAAGCCAATATCATATGTAAACACATCTCATGGTATTTACAGTGTGCACCCATTTAAATAAATGTACGTTTTATAGCGTGCTACCGCGTAATGGATGCTAAACGCACTTATAAACGCAAAATGTCATTTGATTTCATGGGGCCTGATTCATTAAGGATCTTAACTTAAGAAACTTCTTATTTCAGTCCCCTGGACAAAACCATGTTACAATGCAAGGGGTGCAAATTAGTATTCTGTTTTGCACATAAGTTAAATACTGACTGTTTTTTCATGTAGCACACAAATACGTGATAATTTGTACACTGAAATTTAAAGTTGATATTTGTGTGCTACATGAAAAAAATTCAGTATTTAACTTATGTGCAAAACAGAACAATAATTTGCACCCCTTGCATTGTAACATGGTTTTGTCCAGGAGACTGAAATAAGAAGTTTCTAGAGTTAAGATCCTTAATGAATCAGGCCCATGATGTTTATTTTCACATCTTATTACATCTAAAGATGGTGACCACTCTGCATTGATTTTGTAACACGAAATAATGATGTGAAATAACCATGCACTGGGCCCTGCCGAAGAGATCCACCATGTCTTCACCTTAACAAAAATGTATTTTTTTGCTGCTGCTTATTTGTTTAGATCTTTAGCTGTGTTCTTTTGTGAGCTTAGAACCTCATTACGTATGGGTGTATTGCAAATATTTAAATGTTTGGCTGTTTTATTACTGATTAGCAAACTTGTC
Source organism: Mixophyes fleayi (assembly GCF_038048845.1). Lineage (NCBI taxonomy): Eukaryota > Metazoa > Chordata > Amphibia > Anura > Limnodynastidae > Mixophyes > Mixophyes fleayi. The sequence continues at coordinate 60,013,835 of NC_134407.1, read as the reverse complement.
AGGATGTAATCTGTAGGATATTTGTATAAAGTACAAGAAACATTCCCAAATGCAATGACAGGATTATTTCAGTTCTACCACTCCACTATGACTTATTGTGACATGTGAGTATTTCAGTGAAGCATATAGTTGTATGGATAGTACCCAAACTTTATTACGCACACACATGTAGCCTGATGCATTGGGATAAGTAAAGCAACAAAAATGAGTAACTTTGCACCTTGGCAAAACCATATTGCATTGGAGTGAGAGCTAAATTTAAAATATGATGGCAGATTTATAGTTTGAATAGGGCATGTCCTAAATCAACTTTACATTTCAGGGTAAAAATAAAGCGACCAAGTATGTGTGCTACATGAAAAAAGAGCCAGCATTTAATTTATGTGCAAAATAATAAACTCATTTGCACCCCTAGCATTGTAACATGGTTTTGTCCAGCAGAAAACTTACTCCTTATTTTGAGTTGTCTTTCCTTAATGAATCAGACCCACTGTTGTGATCCAAATGCAGCATTTACCATGCCAGAACAATGGGTCCATGATTGTTATACTCTCGGTATACCTACTGTGAGTCATGTGTTTTAATTTCCATCCGTCATTATCTTGTTTCTGAGCAATTACAGGAATTATGAAATGTGAAGCTGGAAGGTCCCTTGCGGTGTTCCCTCTAAGCTGAGCAATATGGTAGGGGGGTAGGGGGATAAAGGTTAATAAGGGATCCATCTTGAAGAGTTTAATTCACAATCTGCAGGACTGTGTAGCAAGAGATGATGTGGAAAGTCAGCCGTGTCTACCTGTTACGGTTGTACATTATTCTTAGGAATAATGTTGCACACTCTCTTGTGATGCAGTGTTACCATATGTGCTTATCCTGGTTTCCATAAGCGTTCTACAAGAAGGCTGAAACATGCTACATAGCAGCTATCTAAAGACCCTATTTATACATAATTCAACTTTGATCATTTCCATTTTCTGTTGCCTCAAGGTTGAGTAAGTAGTTTTACTTTACAAAAATGAGTTTGCAGTGTTTCACCCCTTAGTTCTTACACTTCAAAGTGTCTGTTTTTAATGACCTATCTGCACTATTGTTCTTGACTTTGTCAGTCCACTATCTGCAGTTTTATCTCCACCATTAGATAAGTACTGGTTTTGGCAGTTATAATTGTGAGTTAGAAGTCAGTTGAAATAATCATCCTTCTTGCTTGTTAATTTATACTAAAATGCAAATCTAAAACTATGCAGTGTTACAGACATGAAAGTCTGTCTGTTAAGTCGGTGCATTGAAATTGATGTCTTGCAAATTGGAACAGGTAATTTGTTAGAAGAACTTTTGCAATGACTTTTGCATTTTGTTTATCACTTTACTTCTAAATGAACTAATCTGCTTGTTGTGTGTTATTCTGAAAAGTGTCATAAAGAAGCGCTTATGTCCAACTCTAGGCTTGCTACAAATAATCCATTTAAGAGATAAGGGTCAGGGCAGTGAAAAACTAAGTAAGCTTATTGTGTTTGACACTGCACATTAAATCTATTAACCCTATTGTATATAGTACATATTTGTCCCTTTTATTATATAGGTACTTATTTGTCCCTTTTATTATATAGGTACTTTAGTAATTATCAGTTTGTTTATAAGATATTTATACTATAATTAATAAGTAATAAAAGCACAGTTACCCACATCAACCCTTCACTTTTTATCTTCTTTTTTTTTACTTTTTTAAAATAAAAGCAAACATCTAATTGGCTGCTATAAGCCATAGCTCATGTGTCGCGATTCACAAAAACGTGCCCTCGATTGTAGATTTTTTTCTAGCGTAAACAGCCTATTTTTAGTTTGATTGGATCATGATCAGTGAGAATGAATAGATCAGTCCAATTGTGAGCGACTTAAGCAGTAATTTAAACAAAAAAAAGATAGAGATAGATTGATACACACACACACAGAACTTTTGGACAGACTGATGATGTTGCACATGTCTCTTACTGTGAACATTCTGAAATTCCCCAGCAAAATAAGTAGATTAATGATGTGGGTGATTTTTGTTTCCACTAAAAACATATGCAAGATTATTGAAGTATGCAGTGCTATTTTCTAAATTGAGACCATCTGATAGCGTTTAGATTAGGTATTTTGTCTTCTTCTGGATCAACAGTATCACCAGCATGTCTTGCAGGCGGTAAATTTGTAAAGGTCATGAATGTAAATAGACTCCAGGTTGGCAGAGTGGGACCACGGTCCTTCCCCAGGTTCCATGCTGCCACATCACACATTGTAAAATCTTCCCCCGACCCCAACTACACCTCATTCTCCTTTCAGCAGCGGTGGACAAATGGTTAGCCAATTGACAGGTGGGCAAAGGTTTATTAAGTGGTTCCTGCATAGTTATGTAGATACCCATTAAGAATTTTGCTGAATATCTTTGTGGCTCAAGTCACAAAATCACAATTACATATATGCAGAAAACACATTTATTCTGCAGAATAGAAATCCAGACCAATATGACCTATTGTTTATATTTGGGGAAAATATGACCACATAAGATAATCAAGACTACACATATATGTCCCTTTGTAGTTTCATTAACTGCAGAAACTTGACACTATGCTGTTGTGTGTTTCGCATTTTCTGTGCCAAGTCAGGTGGTGTTACAAGACTGCAGGGAAGCAATACACTGGATCACTTGGCACATGCATTTGTTTGACAGGAAACAAACAATCTCGAGAACATTTACAATTTTCCATCTGAAAGAAATCTACTTAACAAAGCTACAATTATAGTGTAATATTTCACTATGGTACACATGGAGCACTTTGATGACTTAAGGTTCCCTCATAGTGAGCGGTTTTAACGTGAATGGGTGATGATATAAATCAACAATAGTAATATATTTGAAATGGATGAAAACAGAAGTGTAGGAGTGCTGGCAGCTTCAAAACAAGTCCATTTATCTGGCTTGCAGAGCAGCAGGTCTGGCTAATCCCCTCTTAGGCCATGTGGACACAGTTAATCAGGCTTTGCTGGAAGATTGTTTGCATTGTCTCTTGAAAACAAGTTTAGAATGAAGATTATTTAATTGCTTTTTCTAAGGTGTAGAGTGGGAATGTTGCTAGTTCTTCACAATACGGAAAGCACAGGCAGGAGTAGACTTTTGGAAAGGCAACTTGGTTTAGAGGTAACACAAATATATGCTTCCAAGTTGTAACTAGTGACCTGATTAATAATTTTGCTGAATTTAGATAGGAAACCTACTCCCCATATTGATACAGATGAAGAACAGGGAATCAAGTGCCCAATCCTATGGATATAATCATTTTCTGGCATTGAGATCCCTTTCTGAAGCCACACACTCTGCAATATTGTCCCAATCTCTTCATAACAGCTACAATATTGAAGTATGTTGTCAGCTTTAAGCTTGAGATATGCAGACAATTTCCATTTTTATTAAGGATCACTGAAATCTGTTCCTCAATGTGTGGCTAAATTGGTCACAGATGCAATCATACTGAAATGTTCCAATCAGATAATATTTCCACATTTGTCACCAGCATTGTTCACAGCAATAAACTTCTCTCTGAATATTTGGGGGTTTGAGCAATATTTTTTTTTAAACATACCATATTCACTCCGGAGCCATACCTACTTCTTTACTACCCTCAGGGTACTCCAACTGCATGCTAACTGTTTGCCACAAATCCAGAACCAAAGGATCAGCAAGTATTTTGAAAACACAAATGGATGGACAATTTTCACCAATTCTGATGTTCATCTGTATGGTCAACACTCATCCAAACAATGCTTTCCACAGTCCCATACATTTCTAGGATAAACACTGACCATTCACAGTGACAAGAGCCATCAATTGGCCTGGTTTTCGGACATACATGTTTAAATCCTATAGAACATTAAATCCTATGTAACTGCATTGGAGTCTTAGGGATTTAGTCGTCCTTGAAAAAGTTCCTGGTAGCAGCCAATCATCATCATCATTTATTTATATAGCGCCAACATATTCCGTAGCGCTTTACAATTGGGGACAAACATAGTAAACTAATAAACAAACTGGGTAAAATAGACAAAGGTGAGAAGGCCCTGCTCGCAAGCTTACAATCTATCGGAATATACTATACAGCCAATATACTACGACTAGTTTTCTATAGGTAGAAACTCATTACATTCAGCAATGTAACATTTGGGCAGCAATGAATGGGACTAAAGCAAACATGTTTATTTTTGTTACTACTATTAATGCATTTACATAGTGTAACAAATATAAGTATTTGCCAGTTCTATGGAGGAGATACCTTACTGACATAACACCATTCATAGCCCCACAGCAATTTCTGCACAAGGTATTTTCCAAAATAGTATTATCAGTGTTCTCTACAATGAAAGATTCTAATCAGCAGACAACCAGTATTTCAGAACCTCTAGAAAAACTGTTCTTTGTGATACCAACATATCAGTTATGCAATCTCATTTTATTCAGCAGTCACATGCACAAAATATTCCCTTCCTTTTTTAACAAACATCACTTAATATTATGCAATTTTGTACGATAGCCCTACACTTCCTCAAAAAAAAAAAAAAAAAAACGAAACAACGTTTTGTCCATGAATTTTGCTTATATCCAACTCTGCCCAGTCACAAACTAATCCTGCTGCTGAGCCCAAAACAACGACTTTTGTAAGTTGGCCACACAAAAGGATGGCCTAACTCATCAGGGCAAATGGCTGAAACTGATGACCACTATCTGTCTGTGCTGTCATCCGGATATATGAACATGCACAGAAGTGATTGGATGAATGAAGATCTGATCATGCTCTGGCATACCCATTTTTTGGGACCACAGTACACCTGTTTCGCAGCATGTGCAGCCAGTTTCAATCTCTTCACTATGATTTAGGTTGTCCATCCACGATTTCATACAGGCACATTTAAACCAAACCACAAGTTTAGAAAAACATTAAAGATAAGCCATGGTTTGTCCATGTGTAAATTTGCACCCTTTCTCCTCTCTAAAGGAGGTACATAGTATATGAGCAGGCTTCCCTATTCCCAAGACAAAACCAAATACGTATTCATCACTGAACAGAGATCTTAGATCAGTGAATGACAAAAATCATCATTTAAGATAAATATAGAAGACAGTTTGGCTGTAGAGAAAAGGACCCTAAGCAATAAAGAATCTAGCCAGCAAAGCAAATAAAATTCTGAAATCCATCTGTGTTAAAAAAAAAAGGTATAGCAAAGTGAACTGTGGACCACAAAGCTTACAGTCTAGTAGGTGCAAAACAGCATACCTGCACAAAAACCAACACCTGTTGTCACCAGTGGGCATACCGAATACAAGATAAACTGACAAATAAGATTGGAATTGAGAAGCGAAAACAATTGGTCACAATATCTGCTCTGATGTGTGGCGCAAAAATACAGATGCACCGCAACATAAAAAAGCTTGGGTGCCGCTAAAGTAAAATGAAGTCCACACAAAGAAACAGTATGTTTAAACAATAAAAAAAAACACAAACAGTTCCCAAATGCATGGAAAGTCCCCATAAATCAGTTGCTGCCAGGATAGATTTGGTGTACACATATTCAGAAAACAGTGAAGGATGCATTGTGTTTTTTAAAGAGCTATTAGACATAGTGTTCAGTTACACAATTCCATTACAAAGAGACAGTCAGTGCAGACTCGGATAAATTTATCAAGCTGCGATTTTCTGGCGGGTCTGAAAATTGAAGATGTTGCCTATAGCAACCAGATTCTAGTTGTCATTTAGTAGAACATACTAAACCAGTGGTAGTCAACCTGATCCCTTCCACACACTAGTGGACGATTCCGCTTTCTTGGAGGGCGGTGGGGTTTTTAGTAATTTTCCAGATTGCCAAGCGTTAGAAAACAGGAGCACTACACCCCGATCCCTGGTGGTCTAGTAGTAGGAAGAAGTGGGGCAGGACTGCAGTGTCCGAAATGCGCTACTATGCATGCTCCTGTTCCAGAAGTTCGGCTCTCGTGCCGAGTCTTTGCATTAGTGCTCGCAGTGAACAGATGCAGCTGCTGTGTACATATTCTTTAGGACTGGGTTTAACTTAATTCACAGTTTTGGGAGGATTTTCCCTTAACCAGTGATAGTCATAGGTACCAGACTGGAGGCACCTAATAAGTATATTGTACTTGAAACTTAATATAAGACAGCCCAGCCTGTCCACCACAAGAAGTGTATCCTGCATGGATGTGCAGACACTGTCACAGAGTTACAGTGCATACCAACAACCTGCACCTGCATGTATATATATATGAATACAGTAACCTGTATATGCAAGACTGCAGAGTTTGAAGTTTTCAAATAGGCTTTTGCAAGTAGCTGCTACTTATATAGTTAAATACAATAACACTCCCCTCAAAAAATTACTTTGCACTTGCGATACTTTGAGTTGCTGCGGCAACAGTGGGCGGTAAGGAAATTTTACCATCAACAAAGATGCGAAAGCGGGTGGTAGGTATTAAAAGGTTGAAGACCCCTGTACTACATCAATGATAGCTAGAATCTGATTGGTAGCTATAGGCAAAACCTCCACTTTTCAAACCCACGGGAAAATCTCAGCTTGATAAATTTACTGCACTGAGTCACTAAGGGACAGGTAAGCAACTTAACTTCCAAGCATATGTCCTGCTAAAATATAAACAGCAGTGTATCTATCACATTAATATTGTACTCTTATTAGATTTACCACTGAAATCTGCACACTGAGAAACATAACATACTAACCATATTTGGTGTGTCAGTCCAGAGAAACTGCAAGATTAATTCCTTTGCGCACTCCACAGAAGTCACAGCGGTAATTTTTACAGTACAGACTTTTTTTTTAATACATAGTCTACCAAATATATTTTTCATGCAGAGCAATCATTAGCAGTTATTGGCTCAAACATAAGGTACGGAATCAGAAAGTCTTAGAAGACTAGACAAACACCTAGGGATAAATTTATCAAGCTGCAGGTTTCAAAAAGTAGAGATTTTGCCTATAGCAACCAGATTTAAGCTGTCATTTTGTAGAATTTACTAAATAAATAACTAGAATCTGATTGGTTTCTATAGGCAACATCTCCACTTTTTCAAACCCACAGCTTGATAAATTTACCCCCTAAAGTTCTATACAAGCAAAGTCCTTTATCACAAAAGGATACATTACCTTCACAGTCTGGCTGGGCCGAAATGCAAAATGTAGACTTAGCCTCATGTGTCAAACTCCTATTGTCCCATAGACTGTAAGCTTGCTAGCAGGGTCTTCTCACCTCTTTATCTGTTTTACCCAGTTTGTTTATTAATTTACTATGTTTGTTCCCAATTGTAAAGCGCTACGGAATATGTTGGTGCTATATAAATAAATGATGATGACGATTTCTACCCTATTATCAAGGAACTTCTCAGCATAATCTATGGCAGCATCATCTCAGTTGTTACATTTGTCTCTTAGGAACTTTTTTGGCATTGAGGTTAAATATTTTTAAGTTCAAACCATAACTTTAAAACAGGCCTAAACAACTTGTGGCTAGGAGTTGTGAAACCACAAGCCCCAGCATGAGCTGTCAAGGTAAGCTGTAAGCTGGGACTTGCAGATTCACAACACCTGGAGAGCCACAGGGAGGCCAGGCCTTGCTTAATAAGTTATTACCTATTAGTGGTGACAGTGAATGTCTTTATGGTCCAGTGTATTGCTTCCACCACTTTGTATTTAATCAAAACGTAAATGTAAAATGCCAAGTATCGGCATTCAGGTCATAGGCCAACCTTGTTAATCTGTCCTTTTGGATCAAATTCAAACAGATTGGATTTTGATAGTTTAGAATGGGGTTACACACTATATATTGGTCAACCAAATTGGTTAAAACTTAAGACTAGTCTCAGTGAATTGTCACTTTTCACTATACGGAACACACTAGGTAGCTCTATTAGCTGATAGATGTCTACAGTGTATGTAGGCCAAGCTAGGTTTAATGAGTGAATAAGACAATAGATGTGACTAGGTAAAAACTAACTGCTATGATAGACTTTTGGAGAGCTGTACAGTCATTAAAAGGTCTTGGAAACATCAGGTAAGTATTCATTAGTTTGATTGTACATTAAAAGTATACTGGGGTTATTTACGATGGGTGAGCAAATGTCATTTTTCCTCTTGTGAAGCTATGAATCTGCCATTGCAAGCCAAGATGGCAAGTTATGATGTGGAGCTCATTCTAACAGCCATTATTATATTTCTATACTTAGATTACAAAAAAACAGTCTGCAAAGGTTTGAGAAAATGATAGCAGTTATATAAAACTAATCTCATATTAAGCCCAATACCACTTACAAGCTCTTATTGGGTCCTAACCATTAGCCATATGAGTTCATTTTCTGCTGTCAAGTGTTACAACAGCCAAACAGTGAGGTATGAAATATTTTTTGGATCTGACCAATACATTATCTATTCCATGAACAGAAACAGCATTCTTCAAAAAAAAACTTCAAATAAAACAAAGTGGGAAAGGGGAGCACAGATGACAATACACAACTTACCTCAGTGATTCATTAAGTTTGTGTCATAATATGAAAAGGAACCTTATCCTAACCAAACATTTTGATTTTATTACCAAAACACGAACTACTGTAATAAATATTTTCAGTAATACACAAAAGAGAAAACTATTACATTGCACTATAAAAGTTTAGAGTTCAAAACACTGTACAATACATAATTTTTTTTGGGAGGTGGCATGGATTAAATTATGGTAACATGAAATCAAACAATATAAAATGGGGGTTTGACTAATATAGACATAGTAAATATTTGTAGCTGGGAAAATTGGCAAATGCGAGTGAAAGGCCAAAGACACTAAAATAAATTATTTTTTTAGCAAAAAAGAAAAACCAAGAGCAACGTGCAATTACAATCATAACCCATTAAACATCTCTCTGTATACTTAGACAACAGCATGATCTCTGCAATGACCAAAGAACGTCATCTACGCAAACATTTTAATTGATCCAACATGCAAGTTAAACAGTCCAAATGTGCAACAATTTCACAGGCAAAAAGCAATGTATTACTATTACTTCAGGCAATATGGTTACGCTTGAAGGTCAAACTCTTCGGGCTAGATTTACTAAGCTGCGGGTTTGAAAAAGTGGGGATGTTGCCTATAGCAACCAATCAGATTATAGCTGTCATTTTGTAGAAAGTACTAAATAAATGAAAGCTAGAATCTGATTGGTTGCTATAGGCAACATCCCCACTTTTTCAAACCCGCAGCTTAGTAAATCTAGCCCTCCATGTCTTTTGTTGCATCAAAACTGCGTCAGGGTGAGATTAGTGAGGCTTGTACTTTATTTCATATATTTGACAATGATTTCTGGCTGCATCAATTGGTATGTTAAAGGGGACAACTACAGTAATTCATTTTACGCTCAGCTTCTAGCACAGTTTTACAGCCCCTACAAAATAATTAGCATTAATTGTTATGCTTTCCATTTGCCTTAGTATTACAAGAAAACCCTCCATATTATGGAGAATACTAGAGGCAAAAAAAGACCCTTGTACAAGCAACATAAAAAATTGCCAAAATATTAACACTCAGATGGATATCATTACAATAACATGATTATATTTAGCATTTGTGATTTTCATAGGATTACAAAAGCAAAATGGGTGTAAGGGCACTCTCATACATTTAAGTGCATCAGAATGTGTGCCTGCACAACAAAAATGGTGTAAATAAACATAAGTAAAGTGAGCAAAATGCATCCATAACAAGCAAATTATATATATAAAATTATATATATATATATATATATATATATACACACACACATATACCCACATCTAATACACCTAGCTCAAACATATTACCTAACCTCACTTGAAAATGGACTTTTGACCATGCTTAACATTCACACAAGATACTACCACACACACTCTAATTTACTTTCTTAAGTTTACGATATCAAATCTTATTTTTAAAAACAACAATTCCCAGCGCACTATTAGCTCAGTTACAGAAGGAAACTTTTCCCCATACTGCTAATCATGCTGTAACACCTAACATTGCTCAGTGACATACTGTAGACTGATCAATGCAAATCAGATGCATATATTGTCACACAGGGTTGCAACAACAGAATAACTAATTGAGAACCTAATATGTGCCCTCACAATATATTGAACACATTTTTATTTATTTTTTCCTTTAAGCAAGGTTTTACTGTACTTGGGAAAAAAAACAACAAAAAAAAAAAAAAAATCAGTTTAACCGCATAACAGGTCTAATGATCCAAATATGGAATCATACATCCTACAAAAATGAACAGGAACCGTAAGATGGATTTCAATAGAGAGAAGACTGCAAACAATGCAATATGATCTTCTCTCACTATTTTCTTTTAAGAAGGCAGGAGAGTAACCCAATACCCAAATGAATCACATCTAACTGCCCAGATGTGTTTTATGTAATACTCTATGCATGTATTTTAAACATGTGCTCCTTGAATAAGCCAGCCATATTACAAATTAACCAATTAAAATTTACTTCTACAACTCAGCATTGTAAAACATTGGTGTTTGCAGTCCTATGCTTTAGTAGACCATCAACATTAATCATTAACTGATTACCACCCCAAAAGCTTGCAGTATAAAAACTTGTTATCCACCCAAAACAGGTTGGCGAAGATCCTGCAGGACAAAGGGAACTTCACAATGCAACAACAAGCTGTCAATATGGCATATATCCAGCTTATGGAGGAGTTGTGAAACCTTGTTTTGATAATGCATTATGAAATAAATTCAATCCTAGTCTCTCACATTAATTACATATAAAAACCTTCATTTTAAAAATACATACCTCCGCTATCATAAATTATTATACGCTATACATGTAAACAGTGAGTTATCAGAGATACAACCACACCTATATCCAGACATGCTAATATTTTGAGTATTTTATTGCAGTACTTTCAATGCTTATCAATTGTGAATTATACCAATCACCTCTTATTACATATGCTCTAACCGAGACATATCAGTCGAGAGGTAAAGACACAGCTTGCTGCTGTGTTTATATACAACATATGCTTAAATGTCTCGATAAGTACAAATATGTAAGATTGTGTATGTAAACACACATTCCAAATGTGTCATATAAATGGAGTGCTTTCCTTTCAGAAATTGAGGCAGACACACAAGTACACTTTCAATGACTAAAGGGTCCCCTGTTGCGCACACAGTCCACTGCTGGTTAATGTATATGACTTTATCACTAACTAGCACATCAAATTTAGCTCAGTTCCAACAAGGGGAGACCAATGTCACTTTCATGACCCTCAAATTTCTTTACTCCTACAAGCTTACTCAAGGACCTCTACTTCAGACACACTTCTCTCTTTATAACAAGCCCACACTTTAATCCACTGTCATTGAGGAACTCTCCATATAGTCACCTTTATCTGGAACACTGAGACCATATATTCCATAAGGCAACTTAGATCACACCATAGATTTTGCCAAGTTAACAATAGACTTTGTATTATATTGTTCAGGCTCTTTTATTTAATAGAAAGAAACAGAGTTCCTGAGTTCTAGCAGTAGACAAACGTCCTCCAACACACACACCGTTCCATCAAATGCCCAAATACCCACAAACATCTCTAACAAATGCCCCCCCACCTTTAACAATAGCAGAGGGCCCCCCTCCTATAGCTGTAGCCAAATCCCCCCCCCCCCACCTCTAGGGGCAGCCAAATGCCCCACACATCTAGTGGTGGTCAAATGCCCCCCTCACCCCCACGGGTATCCAAATGCCCCCCTCACCGGTAGCCAAATGCCCCCACCTACCCCCCAAATGCACCTCTAGCAGTACCCAAATCCTCCACACACACCAATAGCAGTACCAAAAAGCTCCACTATATGCATTTCTTCAGCCTGTACATTGCTGCTCCCCTACACTCTCCAGCTAGAACCCCAACAGTAGCCAGTATCCTCCTGTACCCCTGTTCTCTAGCCATTCCCTAGTACTCTTCTATACCAATGAAGCTAGTAATATGCTGCCCCTCCACACTCCACTCTGTACATTAGTGTCCCCTACACTTCTTATGTAGAACGTTTGAACCCCTTACACGTCTCCCCAGAATCGTCCTGTATATGCTCTTTCCTAACTCACATTCTCCGTGCCCCCTGCGCTCTCCCATCCACAGACCCCCCTCCCCCTGGACGTCACTGCACCTCACATGTGGCAGCACGGGTCATACCTGAGTCCACACTCCGGAGCCTCCTCCCGGGCAGTGTGAGCAGCAGGCAGCCCAGGATCCGGGAAAGCAAATCCGCGGAAGCCAGGAAGTTGATCCCGAGATCCCCTCCCCCAGCCGGTAGTGTCTCCTCGGGTTCTCCGCCCTAGTGACCCCCTTCTTCCCGCCCCAGCTCTATCGGTGTCCGGGGACCGATTTTGCTCGTCTCCCAATCTCCGCCAAGCCGTCAGCTCTCACAGCGCGGCAACAATAACAGCTGCCCCCTCCTTCTGTCCCGAGATACCGCCCCCTGCTCGGGCCCGCCCCGGGACTAGCTTACTGCCTACAGCTCATAGAAAGAGCTACAGACATGTGTGCAGAGGGGCAGAGCAATGTACACATTCCCAGAGTAAAGTACACATATACTGACACATGAACACATTTACACACCCATGCTAGAGCAATGTGCACATATTGTACCCTAAAACCTACATACATGTACAGTATAATGCATTACTCTATACATGCACTCAAATCTTCATACAAATACATAGCAATACTTTCCTGTTCTTGCATACATCTACAAAGACATCTACACATATACTGACATAGGCAGAGAAGTACATATATTTTGAAACGCACACATCTATTGGGATACACATACAGACGTAAGTTATAGTATGAAATACACAGAGCACTGGAGTGAGCAGTACAAATTTATAAAGGCACAGATCCACTTTGATATTCAGTGAGGGAAACGCACTAACAAATGACAAGAGAATAATGCCCAGGTATGCAGAGCATTAGAGTAATGCTATATAGGCAAATGCAGTGACAGCAATGCATATATATCCAGAAAGGTACAGTATACAGAATAGCTAAAGATATGTACAAATTATACAGAACACAGCAATCTGAAGATATATAACTTGCCTTGGTAGCCAGTAGTCCAGCAATGGCTTCTAGATATATACAGAAGAGTGTCTTTGTATTCATTGAACTACACAGAAAAAATACATTATCTAAAATCTGCAGAAAGGCAAAGTTATGCCGAAGTGCAAGAGGGCTAATTAATGGTAATACATTCAGAGAACGCTGGCCAAATATTATATCAAGCAAAGTCAAGACAGACAGAAAGCAGATAGGTATTATAATGTATAGTTCAAGTAATACATACAGGTAAAAGTAACCAAAGGCTGAGTACAGTAAGGGTTTGTTTACATAATTGTGACATACTTAGGCATGGATATATTCACATTTTTATGCCTGATATAGAAATACTGCTGTATTTTGACTTGGATGTATCTTGAGATGTAAGTTCGCTGTTTTTGTGCATAAATTTGAGCGCAAAATGTGTCAAACTCTAATTGAATACAAATATGTGCAAAAACGCCATACAGAGACACCGTCTCTTCAAGTCAGCCTACCTGTATCCCCACTAAATCTGGTTAGGATTTGTTTTTGTTCTTGCCAATGATGCAATGGTCAAAGCAAAGAGAGTTGTTGAGAGAGGTCCTTTGTGCCAGGTCCCCCAAAATACAGCTGAAAGGGGTCAGTCGGTTTTCTATATATCAAAATGAAGGAGAATGAAACAACTTAATCCAGAACATAAGGTTCTGGACAATCAAACCTAATAAAAACTTCATTGGACCTAAATGCATTTCTGACAGTGATCTTACTAACCGAGAACCTGGACTGAAATGGGAAAAGTCCAGATAGGTAAAGAGACATGTTAGATTGATGTCAATATATTTACATGAAATAACCTGGTATGTTCAGGATCAATCAAATTATGCAAAGTATTTTGCCAGAATCTTTGCATCAGCATTAAGTAGTGAAATAAGGTAATTTAAAAGTCACTGAAGTGGATCTTTGCATGATTTGGGCAGGATACTATAACTGCGTGACATACTGGGTCGTCCAGAGCTTCAATATATAATTCATATAATTTGGGGTAAGAAATTGTACCTGTGTTTTATACAAGTCATGAAGGATCCCATCTGACCAAGCAGAATTCCAAGGAGGTAAAGATTGACTGCCAAATCTTGTTCTGAGATTAGAGCTCAAAATAGTCCAAAGCAACAGATAGAAGACAGCCCCATCCGCAGTACTTGGTTGCCCCCAGGACTTAAGCTCAGGTAGTAGCAGTTGTTGATCTAGCACTTGCCCGCTGGAGTGTACAGAACACAATAGAAGGTAGTGAGCAACCAGGATGTAAATGGTAGAACTCAAAGACAGACAGGGATGGGTTACATGCTGAGTGATAGACAGGTCAAAGTCTGGATCTGGACAGGTAAAGATATAAGAGCAGATCCGTTAAACAAGCTGAGGTCAAAACTAGAGATGCTCAGGCTTGGATTTCTGAAAACCGAGCCCACCTCAACTTAAGTGATCCGAGTAGGCTAGCGAGCCCAGTCGTTACTTTTGCAGGTCCTCGGATCTGAATCAAGGCAAAACGTCATTGTTGCGTTGTGGAATCTCACGGGTTTTGGATGCCATAAGTACCTCCCCAGCAGATCCAGCGTCATTGCTCACACAGAAACAGGGATAGCAGTGTTCTTGTCACTCTCCAGTCTCCAGTGACATTGCCCAGTGCTGTCGTTCACACACAAACGGGTAGTAGTGTTCTTGTCACTCTCCAGTCTCCAGTGCCATTGCAAAGTTCCATTGCTCATACAGAAACAGGAGGGATAGCAGTGTTTTTGTCACTTGACAGAAATTGACTGGAAATGATTGGAAATTAATGTTTTTGAGGTTAATAATAATGTAGGGATAAAAAAAAGATCCAAATTATGTGATTTTAGCAAAATAATTAGGGATTTTAGGGAAAAAGCAGGGAAAAAACGTGAGGGCGGTTTTGCCAAAACCAAAACACGAAGTTAATCCAGATTTAAAACCAAAACACGGGGGTCAGTGGACATCTCTAGTCAAAACACATGAGAAGACAGAAGTTCCTTTAAACAATCCGGGTCAAAAACTAATAGGAGAAAAGGTCAGGGTACAAGGCACACCAGATCAAGCAGGAACTATCACCAGCATTGAAATGGTGAAATGGTGACAGGAAGTGGTTATGAAAACCAGCAAAACCAATGAGAAGTTTGCTGGATGACTAGCTGCATGGTTACAGCAGTGACTGCACAGCTGATGCTGTACTGAGTATTGAGATGCATCAGTGAGACGCCAGCTGAGTAGGTGGAGAAGACACTACTGGTTGTTGTTTAGTAACTATCCATAGTGTAGCAGCGGACATCCAGCTGATGCACAGCACTATAGTGAACACTGAGTAGTTAGAGAATGCCGGCAAGAGATCAGATCTGTGGCGGTGACTAGCGCATACTGACACACATAAAAGCCCCAGGCATGGAAACCTAACAGAGAAGGAAACTGACACGCAGGAATGATTCTATTTCTTAACACACACACTAGCCGCCCTCCACATCACTGCCACAGACACAGGAGAGAAAAACCCTCTACTGCCAAGCACTCTTAGCCATCACGGTAAGGCAGTGGAGGAGATGCTTGTACCTCATTTGTCTATCAGCTAGAAACACAAGTTAGTTTGACTACTAGATTTATTTTACGATTTTGTAATATTCATTTATGTTAATCTATTACTGTAGGCATTAAAGAAAATTAAGAATTTCAATAAAAATGCAATTTGTATCAGTAATTAGTAATTTAATCTGTAGTAATTTAGACACTGGGGTAAATGTATCAAGCTGAGATTTTTCCGGCGGGTTTAAAAAGTGGAGATGTTGCCTATATCAACCAATCAATTCTAGCTGTCATTTTGTAGAATGTACTAAATAAATGATAGCTAGAATCTGATTGGTTTTTCAAACCCGACGGAAAACGCTCAGCTTGATACATTTACCCCATAGTGATAGATTAAGGTCAGATACGTTTTTCATTGATTGTTGAATATGAACATAAACATGAAGCGGTTCTTTAAATTAATGACAAGTTTGTTTTTAGCCTGGCTTGCAATGTGAGGGAGCGCTACGAGCATATTAGCCTAGGGCGGTCTTAACCTTTAATCAGGCACTGATGGTTTTCTTGATCTGGTACCCTATCTTCTTAGTTTAATGTAAAGGGGGCAGCTGTAGAAGTCATTAAATTGGTCACTGGTATTGTGAGCCAAAAAATTTTAATGTGAACCCCAGTCCAACAAAACATTCTGACAGATCAGCTTCTGGTTCTTGTGAATCTGCCTTCTAAAGTTTGAATTTAACCAAAAATGTATTTATTTTCTGTAGAGATCTGAGCTCCTTCGAGGTGTTTAAAAAAAGTTATATTTGCAAGTTATATTTTAAACTTAGACCAAGATTCTTCAGATCAAAGGAACTAAGGGTTGACATTATCAAAATCTTGTTATGTGGTGATCCACCAACCTGAGCTTTTGACCTGCACCCACAATTCCCCACCACTAGCATCAGTTGAGATCTTCTTTAAGTTCTTAGGGTACTGATGATAATGAATTGCCATGCATTTTCTTACTCTATAAAACCTCAAACTACGTCATAAATCAGCCAAGGAGTGCCACACAGAATGGTGTTGGTAGTCAGGAGATACTGAATTAATTATGCTGCCGTTAAATATCAATTGTGTTTTACCTGTAAGAATCCATTGGTACATTTTCCTGTTTGTGAAACCCCAGACCCCTGTAAATATCTGGCTATTGATATTGATTGCCACATCAGTGAGATACATCAGGAGAGACAGTCAACTACACCCTTCTGCTCATTTGCCATAATTTATGCCTAGCTCATCATTTTCTGCAGGCTTAATGGGACCTGTGCGATGGGTATTTCAGAATTATCACCAAAGGAAAAAGAACTCTTTTCCCACATTTGCAAGCCCAAAGAAATTCACCTAGGCAATCAGGTAGTGTCTCTTAAAATTAAAATTATTATTAAGAAAATGCAGCTCTGAATCTTTAAATTGTGAATTTGCACATGTCTTTGTCTTATAGGTTATGTACTAGCTAGGAAATGTTTATATATCCTAGAGCTTTCTTAAACTGATCATGTCTAAAGCTGGGTACACACTACACCACAGTTTTCATCCAATAATCGGCTAAATCAGCCGACATACCACCGCTCCTTCAAAAGTCGGGTCAGTGTGTGTAGTGACACGATGGTCGAAAGTCTGCCCAAATGGACGATTGTCGCCTCATTTGGTTGGTTGTATCATTTAATATTTTCGTTCCAATCTCATTTCCGTTGTGTAGTGTGTATAAACTTCCGACCGATCCACAACAGTGAGTACGAAATTACAGTCATTGCTCACGACAACATGGCTGTAAAAAGTCGCTAAAAGGACGTCCTCTCCTCCCTTTATCGTCCTAAACAAGGCCAGTGTGTATGCAGTCCATGGACCGAGCGATCGGACCATCGATCGCATGTAAAATCGCTCGGCATAAAAAGTTGGTCGAAATTTCTGTAGTGTGTACCCAGCTTAAGACAGACTCATTCTTTATCTCCAGGTCCTCTCACCTCCTCCCCTCTCCTTTGACAATACCACCCTCTCCCCTGACCCTCAAGTCTACTGTCTGTGTGTCATCCTCGACTCCTCCCTCTACTTGACCACCGCTTCACCTCCTCACTGGTTACCTCTTACCACTTTCGCCTTCAAGATCTCTACGTTACTGCTCCCAACCTCTGGAATGCATCCTCAAGCACAATTAGACTCGTCCACCCGTCTCCAAGCCTTCAAACATTCACTTAAAACTAATCTTTTCATTCAAGCCTACCAGCCCTTCTTCTAACTCTCCTGACTCCGTGTCCCCCACCTCTGCTCCCTGACTTAGTTTCATGCTCTCTGGATCTGCCCATTTTCGATTATAAGTTCTCACTTATATTTGGGCACTATCTCCTAGTGTTTTCTTTGCATACTAATGTAATTTTAATTTAATGTATTTATGCAAATTTGTATTTATTTAATTTTGTCACTTTTGTACTCATGTTATTTTGTCATTTTGCTATGTGCTGCACTGAGGAAACCTTGTGGCACCTCATAAATAAAAGATAATATTAATATATACCTCCCTTGAGTACAGCTTTCAAGATAATAACAGTAAATGATCAGCCACTCCTGGAAGGGATGATATTTTAGGTTTCCTCTGCAATTTAATTCTGAAACTGTATCTTATTATTTGCTGAACTCTCTAGAATATCCAGTGATTCCAAGATTTCCTTAATTTAATGCAGCATAATCCATAGATAGACTCTAAAAAAGGCAATATCGCTATGTGAATTCAGAATTCTTAAGTTGTCTTCCTTTTCCTAATATATACTTGACCCCAACCGCTCTCAAAGGTACCTCTTCTGTACTATGATGTTGCTGTTGTGTTTTGATGAACCACAGTCCTGCCTCCCCATAAGGCTTATGTCCCATAGATTTCTTTCCGGTTGTTTTTTCCTAATGGGAAAATGTTGTCCCTTTCAACTTTGGAATATCTGGCAATAAAATTATTCATTAAAACATACAGAGGGTGTTAAATGTACCCTGCACTCTCCAGCTGGAGTATGTATTTTTTTTTACGTAGAACAGATGGCAGCTTAAGACCATGTATTGATGATAGGGGTTTTAATAATGTTATGGTAAAAAAAGAAGTGTCCCTTACCATTCTTTTCTGAACTTTGTAGTCAAATTAGATAGGACAAGGTGTTAAGTTTACCTTCAAGGGGATTCTAATTTAATATAAATCTGTGAAGGAGATATAGAATAGATAGAATATAATAGAATAGAAGACAGTGTTAAACATATCCAGTGGGCAGGGTATTAGGAATACCTTTAGTTTATTTATGTATTGTGTTAACTGTCTTCCAAGACTTTGTCATTTATATATTCAAAGATTATTTAGGCAGATCTATGGTAATTTTCTTAGATGACATTTAACTTTTTTTCTTTTCCTGTTGCTGAGAACAGACAACATGTTTGGTTGGCCCTACAGAAACTTGGAGCAACCTCTTTATATGCCAAATTATAAAATGGCATTTTATGGGATGCCAAAGTAACTTTATTTGGTTTTATAATTTTGAGAGATTGGATTCTTCCAATGTACTTGTTGTCTTAGAATGGGTTCTACCAGTTATTAAAATATTCTTGAGTTCTCCAAATCCTATTGCCAACTTATTCAAATATTTTTCTCTATAGTTTGTCATATCTCAGCTTTTGCTGGAAAGGGAGCAAGTCCTTGACAATGCTCCCAAACATGAAAGAGTCTTTAGTCTTAGCCCTAATTCTATTCTCCCAGATCTCCAATACCCCTTCATCGTAGTGTTGAATGCCTCAGAGGTGGGAGTGGAAGCAGTTTTCTCACAGTGAACATAAGCTTTCAATAAACTACTGCCAAATTCAAATATGATCTATCGAACATAGAACTGTAGGCCATAAAGTAAGCATTTGCTAGAGGGGTTTTTTCATCCTATTACAGTTTTAATGGATCATAAGAGCTTAGAATTCATGCAAAAAGACTAAACCATGTCAATCCAGATGGGTTATTATCTTTCCTCTTCTCAACTCTTAAACCTAGTACCACAAAATGTAAAACCTGATGCCCTGTCTCGTAGCTTTTCAACAATAGTCTAATTCCATTGAATCTGTTATAATATTTACAGAAAACAATCCCTGTCCGCTTTTAGTCTGAATCTTTCTGCAAAACTTGTTGGTCCACCCAATGGCTCCTCCCCAAGTCCTATATATTCCCACTACTCTATGTGGAGGCCCCCCAATTAATGGCAGGACATCCAGGTGTTAAGCTAACTATCAATTTCTTACGGGATCAGTTGGTGGCCTACTTTTAAAACAGATGTTGATTCTTGTGCCATATTAGGTCAAGTATTTAAGAAAGAGCCCTTGAAGTGAACTGCTTTCTATGTCCATTCCAAACAAGCTTTGTATTTATCTTTACATCTATTTTATTGTAGATCTACCAATGTCACAAGGTAATGCAGGGATTTGGGTACTATTGATTGAATTAGCAAAGTGAATCAAATACCTTGGCAGCCAGGGCATGCTGGCACTTGGGGAACCACAAGTGCCAGCATGCCCTGGCATTGAGGGTCTGCTGTGCCATGTAATGCCATAAAATACATTTTTTTAAAAACCCACACTCCTCGTTTTAACCACAACATTTTATTAAAAAATAAATAAACCCAGAAATACTTACCAACATCTGTGTTTTTCATCTATATGATCCAAATCTTCTAAGATTTTAATCCAATAGGCTTGTTAAAATAGAAAACCTAAACACATTCCATATTTACTAAACTGCGGGTTTGAAAAAGTGGAGATGTTGCCTATAGCAACTAATCAGATTCTATCTGTCATTTTGTTGAATGTACATAATAAATGTTAACTAGAATCTGATTGGTAATGTTAAATATGATTTTTTGTTAAGGCCTCATAAGGCCTTTGTTCAGCCATTTTAACATGCATAGATATATTATTTTCTAAAAAAGATTATTCATTTCTCTGCTGAAATGCAGTTTTGCAAGATGTAAGCCCACGGCCTTGAGGTTAAGCTGACATACAAAACTCCTGTAAGAATGTAGCAAGATTTGTGAACAATATGTGGTTTCATTTTCAGCTTGTAGTGTGGGAGCTGTGCCCATGACTTTGGATATGGCAGAGAGGAGATAAACCTTCAGTTCCCCTTGGGGTAAGAATAATTGACACATCTGTCCTGAGAAGGGGAGAAAGTTGATCACCTCAAGAATATGTGAGATAGTTAATCCACAGCGCATCCCATAGACTATTGTATGCTTATGACGTAGAATTCATATATTCAGAAGGCTGTAAAGACTTGTATCTTGATATCAATAAACAGAGAATATTCCTTGTATACAGAACTTGGTCTGTGTCTATTATCTCCAGCTGATTGAAGCGCTTCCAGATATACTTGACACCACAAGGCAAACTCAGGTCTGAGAGTTACTATAGGCAACATCTCCACTTTTTCAAGCCAGCAGTTTAGTAAATATACCCCCAGGTCCTGTAGTTGTCCATTAAAAAAAACAAAAAAATATTCCACAGGTATAGCCCAAAAAATCTTCTTTTCTCCCTGCTTGAATGAGCCCAAATATTCCACAGAAACCAGCTTGGCAAAAAAATAAACCATATAGATGACGAACACTTGCTTCTAGGTAGAGAAAATATTAAAGATGCAAGGTCTATTTAAAACCAAAGGTTTTCCCACGCTGTCAGCACAGGGCTGGGTACCCCTGGGGCGGAGGGGGTGGGAAGCAGCACTTTGTTTTTGTGGACCCCAACTCCCTAGGGAATCCAGCTTTGTGCAGACCAGCCTGGGGCTGGTTGCCTTCATGGCAGGCAGCCCCCACACTGCGGGTTCTTCTGCTATAATGCTACCATCTGGTAGCACATAGCAGAGTCTTCCTCTCCAGCAGGTGCAAGGTTCTTTTTCGTCAAAAAGAAAGACGGTACCCTTAGACCCTGTATTGACTACCGGAAGCTGAATGCTATTACGGTGAAGAACCGTTACCCGTTAACTCTCATATCAGAACTCTTTGATCGGATTCGTGGAGCACAGATATTCACCAAACTGGATCTTAGAGGGGCCTATAACCTTATCCGCATTCGTCAAGGTGATTAGTGGAAAACTGCTTTTAATACGAGAGACGGACATTATGAGTACCTTGTGATGCCCTTTAGGCTTTGTAATGCCCCTGCCGTTTTTCAAGAATTCATCAACGAAATCTTCAGAGATCTTTTGTATCTATCTGTAGTCGTCTATCTTGATGATATACTGGTCTTCTCCCAGAACATCACCTCTCATCGAGATCATGTCAAAGAAGTTCTGTCTCGCCTTCGTACTAATCACCTATACTGCAAATTGGAGAAGTGCCTTTTTGATCAACCTCAGGTTCCCTTCCTTGGGTATATAATCTCTGGCATGGGTCTTCAAATGGACCCAAAGAAGGTAGAATCTATCCTTAGTTGGCCTCAACACTCTGGCCTGAAGGCTACTCAACGTTTTATTGGATTATGCAACTATTACCGACAATTCATTAAAAACTTGTCTTCCTTGATCTCGCCCATCACGTCACTTACCCGTAAAGGTGGGTTAGCCAAGAACTGGCCTCAGGATGCAGTCTTGGCCTTCAAAGTTCTTAAAGAAGCTTTCTCCACCGCTCCTGTCTTGAGACAGCCTTATCAACTACGACCATTCTTTCTAGAGGTGGATGCTTCTTCGGTGGGTGTGGGAGCAGTTCTCTCTCAGAAGATTTCTGCCGGCACTTTTTCTCCCTGTGGCTTTCACTCCATGGAATTTTTATCCGGTGAGGTCAACTATAGCATCGGAGACAAGGAGCTCCTGGCCATCAAGATAGCCTTAGAAGAATGATGGTACCTGCTTGAAGGCGCTCTCCATCCTATCACGGTATATACAGATCATAAGAACCTCACCTATCTGGAATCCGTTCAGTGCCTTAACCCTCGTCAGGCCCGCTGGTCACTTTTTTTTTACAGATTCCAGTTGATCCTGACTTACCCTGCTGGGTCGAAGAATTCCAGGGCCAATGCACTTTCCATGTCTTTTGATCCTTCGGTTCTTGCCAGCCCGGTGTTAAACCTATCATCAGTCCTCTGAAGATCTTAGCTTTGACTAAATCCTCTGTTAAGACCACCCCTGCTGGACGCTCTTTTGTGGAGACCCATCTTCGTCCCAGACTGTTGGCGTGGGCCCATGATTCCAGATTTGCTGGTCTTACTGGGGTTAAGAAGACTATTGCTCTTTTGTCCCGCAGCTATTGGTGGCCATCCTTGAGCGCTGAAGTTCACAAGTATGTTGCAGCTTGCGGTGTATGTGCCCGTCACAAGACACCTAGGCGTCCACCAGCAGGTCTTCTTCTCCCGGTCCCGGTTCCAGACTCACGTTGGGCAAGCATCAGCATGGATTTTATTACTGATCTCCCCAATAGTCATGGCTTCAATACTATTTGGGTGGTGGTCGATAGTTTTTCCAAATGGGCAAATTTTGTCTCTCTCAAGAAATTGCCATCCGCTGCTGATCTAGCCACTCTTTTCATTAAGAATATTTTTCGGATTCACGGTTGCCCCATTGAGATCATCTCTGACAGAGGTGTACTAATAATTTCAAGATTCTGGAGATCCTTTTGCAGCAATCTAGGAATTAAGCTAAAATTCTCATTGGGATACCATCCCCAGACCAATGATCTGACTGAGCGGGTCAACCAGGATTTGGAGATGTTCCTCCGTTGTTACTGCTCTGATCACCTATCCTCCTGGAGTGATTATTTACCTTGGGCAGAATTTTCACATAATATCCATGAACATGAATCTTCTGGAACATCTCCCTTCTTTACCATCTTTGGCAGACATCCCATACTTTCCATCTTTTCAGAAGTTCCCAGTGCATCTGTACCTGCAGCTCAAGAGATGGTTGGTGACTTTTCGAAGATTTGGACTCAGGTACGATCTAAACTTTTACAGTCCTTGGAACGGCATAAACACTTTGCTGATCGTCCCCGTAGGAAGATTCCAGTTCTTCACGTTGGGGACAAGGTGTGGCTATCCACGCGTAATTTCAGGCTCAAGCTACCTTCAATGAAATTCACTCCCAGATATATTGATCCCTTCCGCATTGCTCATATTATTAATGCGGTTACCTATAAGCTCCATCTACCTCCTTCACTCCGTGTGCATAACTCATTTCATATTTCCTTATTAAAACCTTTGGTTCTTAACGAATTCTCCAACCTTCAGCCTCCACCTCCTCCCATCAACACAGCCTTGGGCGATGAATATGAGATTGAACGCATCTTGAAATCCCAATCCATTCGTGGTAAGACTCAGTTCCTTGTCCACTGGAAGGGTTATGGTCCTGAAGAAAGGTCCTGGGTGGATAAGAAAGACTTACATGCCCCTCATCTGCTTTCAAAGTTTTTGAAGAACCAGATTTCCAACTCCTCTTCTTCAGGGGAGGGGGGGACTGTCAGGCGCCGTCTCTGCACTGACACTTGGTGCAGGAGATGGACGCCTGCACCTTCTCAGTAACCACGACCTGTTGCCTAGCAGCGGGACGCTATCTCTGCTCACCTGTCGGCAGCCAGCATGTCTGACTGCCAAAATCTCCCTAACCCAATCAGGATGCACCTTAGGGTATATAAAGCAGCCTCTGACACATGTCTAGTGCCAGAGTATTGGTTCACTCCTGCTCCAGCATTTCCTGAACTTCTGATCCAGTGTGTTATTCGGTTCTGACTCGGCTTCCTGTGACTACTCTCCTGTGTTTCGTTTTGGTACCTCTCTGCCCGGCTGGTTTGACTATTTGGCTTGACCTGACTTCTCTTTTGATCCTCCCTGTGTACTGCTCCGCTCGGTTGGCTCTGACCTGGATGCCTGACTACGCCTGTCTACTACTGTTGCTACAGCGGTGACTGTCTTGGAGAACCGTGACCTGCGTACCCTCTGCAGCTGAGCCCAAACCCCCTTGCGTGGGTCCCTGGTGAATACCGCTGCCTTTTGTTCCTGCTCCACTTCATTGTTCTCTGCAGTCCTTCCTTTGTTCTTGTCTTACTCTGCTTTGTCAGCCCATATCTAACTCGACCACTCTGGCCCACTTCTGGCCCCCATTGCTGCCTTCACCTCGGCGCTAATTGCCCTTACCCTCTTCTTGCCCCTTCTCTCATTCCCAGTCCCCCCTGTCTCTCACCATGCCACCCTGCTCCTTTCCTATGTCCATCCTCTCCCCTAGCCCCTTTCTCTCACCCAACTCTCACTGCCCCACCCCTCCCCCTCCCCCTCGCTCCATCAACCCTGATAATCTCATCCGCATCTCCCCTCTTCCCTCCCTCCCTTTCTCTTGTGCCCTCTGGAACTCCAGGTCCATCTGCAACACACTTTCCTCCATCCATGACCTCTTCATCTCCAACTCTCTTAATCTTCTTGCCATCACTGAAACCTGGCTTACTTCTTCTGATACCGTTTCACCCACCGCTCTCTCCTTCGGGGGTCTCTCCTTCATCCACTCCATCAGACCAGACGAGCATCCAGGAGGCGGAGTGGGCCTCCTCCTATCCTCTAACTGCACTTTTCGTGTCATTCCTACTTTACCTTCCCTCTCCTTCTCCTCCTTTGAAGTATACTCCATCCATCTCTTCTCCCCCATCCACCTCCGTGTCTCCGTCATCTACTGTCCCCCAGGCCCCTCCTCCCTTTTCCTTGACAACTTCGTTGCCTGGCTCCCCCACTACCTTTCCTCTGACTTTCCCTCCATCATACTTGGCGACTTTAATATCCCTATTGACAACTGTTCTGACCCCGCCACCATTAAACTTCTTGCCCTTTCCTCCTCCCTAGGCCTTACTCAGTGGACCTCTTCCCCCACCCACTGTCTTGGTCACTCCCTTGACCTTGTCTTCTCTCATCTCTGTGATCTCTCTGACTTCTCCAACTCTCCCTTCCCACTATCTGACCACCACCTCCTCTCCTTTACTCTGTCCTCCTCCCCTGCTCCTGCCTCGCCCAAAGCCACCCTCACTAGACGTAACCTGGATGCTATTGACCTCACCTCCTTCTCCTCTTCTCTCAAAACTCTCCTTTCACCCCTTCCCTCCCTGGCCTGTCCCGACCAGGCCTCCTCTCTCTACAATCACTCCCTCACCACTGCCCTGGACACTGTTGCCCCGGCCTCTTCTATCCGCCGACGCCGCATTATTCCCCAACCCTGGCACTCAAAACTCACCCGCTTCCTCCAAAGATGCTCTTGCACTGCTGAACGCCTCTGGAGGAAATCTCGCTCCCTGGCTGACTTCCTCCACTTTAATTTCATACTCTCTTCTTTCTCCTCTGCCCTTTCCCTCGCTAAACAATCCTTCATTAAGTCCCTCATTTCTACTCAGTCCTCCAATCCCCGCCGCCTCTTTGCCACCTTTAGCTCCCTCCTTTCCCCCCCTCCCCCTCTGTCCCACCTTCCCTCTCTGCTTCTGACTTCGCCACTTTCTTCTCTTCCAAAATTGAGGCCATCAGACTGAACATCTCCTCCTCCCCTTTTCCCACCACCCTAATCGCTTCACCTCCCCCATCAACCAACTCTGGTGCTCCTTCAGCCCTACAACCGGTGAAGAAGTTCGCTCCCTTATTCTTTCCTCTCCACCCTCTACCTGCCCTCTCGATCCCATCCCCTCCCACCTCCTTCGCTCTCTCTCTCTCAAACGGCCTGCTCTTGCCTAGCACACCTTTTCAACCTATCACTCTCCTCTGGTGTAGCACCCTCCTCTTTTAAACACGCTCTTATCTCTCCAATCCTCAAAAAACCCAATCTTGACCCCACCTCTCTTGCTAATTATCGCCCTATCTCTCTTCTCCCCTATGCCTCCAAATTACTTGAGCAGATTGTCTGCAGCCGCCTAACCAGGTACCTCACAGACAATTCCCTCCTTGACCCTCTCCAATCTGGCTACCGCCCCCTCCATTCTATCGAAACTGCCCTGGCCAAGGTTACTTATGATCTCCTATCAGCCAAATCCAATGGTCACTTCTCCGTACTCATCCTCCTTGACCTCTCTGCAGCCTTTGACACCGTGGACCATCCCCTCCTGCTGCAAACTCTTCTCTCTCTCGGCCTCTCCGGTTCTGTCCATGCCTGGTTCGCCTCATACCCTGCTAATCGCTCCTTATCTGTATCCACGTCTGGTTCTTCCTCCTCCCCCTACCCTCTCCCTGTAGGAGTCCCGCAGGGCTCTGTTCTTGGCCCTCTACTCTTTTCGCTCTACACTTCCTCCCTTGGTGCTCTCATCTCCTCCTTCGGTCTTCAGTATCACCTTTATGCTAACGACATTCAACTCTATATCTCCTCTCCTGATCTTTCCTCCATCCTCCTCGCTCGGGTATCCGACTGCCTCTCCGCCATCTCCTCCTGGATGTCCGAGCGCTTTCTCAAAATCAATATCTCTAAAACTGAACTCATTGTCTTTCCTCTGCCAAGACTCCCATCCCACGATGACCTCTCTATTGTCGTCAACAACACCACCATCTCCTCTGTCACCCAACTTCGCTGCCTGGGTGTCACCCTCGACTCCTCTCTCTCTTTTGCCCCCCACATTCATTCCCTTGCCCAAGCCTGTCGCTTCCAACTACGCAACATCGCCCGCATCCGCCCTTTTCTCTCTCAGGATGCCACCAAAACTCTCATCCACGCACTCATCATCTCCCGCCTTGATTATTGTAACCTCCTCCTCACTGGCCACCCCCACTCCCGTCTCTTCCCCCTCCGCTCTATACTCAATGCGGCCGCAAGATTCATCTTCCTCTCACGCCGCTCCTCCTCTGCCTCCCCTCTCTGCCTTGCCTTACACTGGCTCCCCTTCCCCTACAGAATCCTTTTCAAACTCCTCACCACCACTTACAAGGCTCTCTCCAACTCTACTGCCCCTTATATCTCTAACCTCCTCTCCTTTCACACTCCTGCCCGCTCCCTGCGCTCGGCCAACGACCGCCGCCTCTCCTCCACCCTTATCACCTCTTCCCACTCCTGAATCCAAGACTTTTCCCGTGCAGCCCCCCTTCTCTAGAACGACCTCCCTCGTTCCATCTGTCTCTCTCCTACTCTGTGCTTCTTCAAACGTGCACTCAAAACTCACCTCTTCCTCAAAGCCTATTAACCATCTACTTAATCCCCATCTCCTCACTTTGTTCATCCTCCCTTCTCTACTCTTGCCTCAACTGGCTCCTCTTGTGCCTGGTCTGTTTACCCTCCCTTAGGATGTAAGCTCGTATGAGCAGGGCCCCCTCCCCTCCTGTCTCTATACCTGTTCTTCCGCTCCGTCTTTACTGCATATGACTAGTCGGAGTTTCTGAAGTATTGGTACTTTTTGTTCATTGTTCTGTATGGTTTCACCCTGTATAGTCTACTGTTAGTACTGTGTGCGGCGCTGCGGATACCTTGTGGCGCCTAACAAATAAATGATAATAATAATAAATAATAATAATACCAGGGGTACGTTAGACTCCACGCCTCCCTGTTCAGTTGCGCCAATACCGGTTAGCGGCCATCTCTGCAATTCCGTGACAGCACCATTGCCTAATGTTGCTACCAGAGTTATTTTCCTGGCCAATACAGGGGCACACCCGGGGGGGGGGGGGTTCTAGTCCCCAGAAACCCCTGTTCTACCTGGGGTGCCGTATACTTACAGTGGCTGGCCCCTCTCCTGGGACCAGCCACTACTGCTTGTAGCTTGCAATGGTCTCCCAGACAGTCCCCTTCTGTGTGAGCACAGCTCTATGCCGGCAATTTGGCCCTTACTCCGACACAGCCAGCATGGGTGTTATCCAAGAGGCAGCAGAGGAAGGTAAGAATGTGCATGTGTGTATGTGTGTGAGCCTGTATTTGTCTGTGTATGTGACAGCTTACATGTCTGTGTATTTGATCCTGTGTGTTTGTGTATGTGTGTGTCTGTGGTTATCTGTGTGTATGACAGTTTACATATCTGTGTGTGTTTGTGTACGTGTGTGTCTGTGCTTATCTGTGTATGTGGCAGTTTACATGTCTGCGTGTTTGTGTATATGTGAGTCTGTGCTTGTCTGTGTATGGGACAGTTTACATTTAAGAGTGTTTGTGTATATGTGAGTCGTTGCTTGTCTGTGTATGGGACAGTTTACATGTCTGTGTGTTTGACCCGGTGTGTGTTTGAAGCCACGCCCCTACACATGCTGGACACACCCACTGGTATCATAGCATGGAAACCCCCCTCCTCGAATCCTGTGTTTGCCCCTGCAATACTACCACAAAATATACACTAAGCTCAATAAATAATTCACTCATTAGTAACAGTAGTTTAGTAGTTAGTGTCAAAACTAAATGTATTATATATTATTATTCATATTATCATATTATTATTTATTATTATGATATCTACATATATGTATATAGAGAGATGATTATCCTCTGCTCATATTTTATGACATTTACAGGTACCTCTCTGCACAGTAGTGCTGTGGTCATGGGTTTGAATCCAAGCAGGAACCTGTGTGTTTGTGTGGGCTTCCTCTGGGTGGTCCAGTTTCCTCCCACAATCCAAAAACATACTAGTAGGTTAATTGGCTTCTGACAAAAGGGATCCTAACAGAGCCAACGCAGGATTTCTAGAGGGGGGGTTTCCAAGCTACATTGTCAGAGTGGGCATGACCATCATGCAATTGATGTGGCTATCATTTTAGGTGGTGCATGTCCCATGTGTTACACATAGGTGTGCGCAGTACATTTCATTAGGGTGTGCACCCAGGGAAACATAAAGAAAGATACTCTGTAATGCAGCTCGCTGCTGGAGTGGCGTGTCTAGCACCACCTAGGTATCATATTATGCCACACAGTAGTGCCCCCAATTCATACTTTGCCAAACAGAAGTGCTGCCAGTTCATATTATGCCCCACAGTAGTACCCCCATTTCAGATTATGCCTCACAGTAGTACCCCAATTCATAAAATGCCCCAAAGTAGTGCCCCAAGTTCATGTTATGCCACAGTAGTACCGCAAGTTTATATTATGCAGCACTAGTGTCCCCAGTTCCCATTATGTCACACTGTAGTACTAATACATATTATACACACACACACACACACACCTTATGTGCGAGTTGACTCACCTCTGAAGTCAGCGCACAGACCCTTAGACAGAGCTGTTATATACAGTCTTCCATTCTACTTGATGGGTGGAGGAGCTGCTGCGGCCGTCACTGCAGCTCCATTTCTTGAAGCAACTGTGGCGCACATGTGTTACATGCTGTTACATGGTGTCACAGGGAGAGAGGAGCGGGCACAGAATGGATCTGTATGATCCGTGTCCACCACTGTATGCAGGCTGGTCCCGGACGTTACATTCCCGGGACAGAGAGGGGGCTTCCGGGTAACTGGAAACCCCCCTAGGAGCATGCCTGCCTAGTGTGTCTGTGGTAGGGGATTTAAACTGTAAGTTCCAATGGGGTAGTTAATTATTACATATTCTCTGTACAGCACTGTGTGGTATGATTAGTGCTACATAAAATAACAGTTTATAATACCTGGTTTCTAACTATCCATCCAGCCAGGAGAGGTGCAGCTTAAGAAGCAGAATGCACAGATTTCATTAAGGTGGCATGGACAATGGTTTGTGGCTGCATGTCTGCATACCAAATCTTGTGATGGCGGCCCTGGCTGCCTGCCTGGCTTTGTCAATAGGATCAGAGATAAAAACAAATTACATGGAGTGCAACCAGGGGCAGGCTGGGCTGGGGGACAAGGGCCGCCACCTGTCTCTTGTATCTGCAGCAGGGGTGTACTGTTTATTACTTCCCAGAGCCGAAGGGAGTACTGTTGTGTGCAGTATTATATAATACCTCATTGCCCCCCCCCCCCCACCCCTTTCAGCAGGCCTGTGTACAGCTTACAGGATAGGAAAGACACATGTGATTTCAATACGCAGAGTTCCTAGAGATGTAAAAAGTATTTGGGATGAACCGAGTACTTTTAGTCACGTTTTACCGCACTGAATCCTATTATGCTAGTCGACTATAGGGGAAGCACCATGAAGTTGCTGTACCGGGGTCCAAAATTTCTCTTGGCGGCCCTGGCAAGGGGGCATCTGTCCTCCCTGGGCCTAGCTCATAGTAGGCTATCTTGGGCTTGGTCACTGGGCCACCTGCAGTTTTTTGTTCCTAAGAGGCTGCTGAGCCGAGTCTTGCCCCCAGCGCTAAAATTTGTCAGCCCTCCCCTGAGTGAAACTAATATAACCGCATAGGTAACTGCAAATAAAAATGAATATTAATGCACATCCTAATATAACATTTTTATTTATATGCTTACCATAGTGCAAGCTTCAAACACAAAAACCTTCTCTCTTAATTTCGGTAAAGCTAAAGTCTAATATAATCTTTTCAACCAAGCAAAACCTCACTCCAACAGCATTGCTAGCCCCATGTGGAGTCAGAGACTGAAATATGTTCATCCTACATTAACGTGAAATTGTATTAAGCCAGAGATGCAGGAGAAGGTATCAGGGGAGCTCAAATTACAGTATGTAATTTAAAAATCCCCTGGGGTTGGTGAGCAGTGATACGTACTATATGCCTTATAGAAGTCACATACAGATTTCCAATACTGCATATGTAGAAAAGTACAAACCTTTCAATGTAAAAAAATGAGAATATAATAACATGAATTTATTAGTACATATGAGTTCTACTACACTATGCATTGATACAAACATTATCATAATTACTTATTGAAGCATTCTTTTTGCTATATAACAATGCAGGTAAACGGTTTATAAAATCTAATCAGCAAAAGTTAATAGACTGCTTTGAGTGCATGAGAGAAATGGCAGCTGTACTCATTCAGTAGTAACATGCTCCACTAGATTTTTAACAGATTTAATCCCTATTTATCAAGCCGCAACTTCTGCAAAAATGCCACTTTTTGCAGGTGAAATGCTAATTTAAGTGGCAGGACAGTGTAAAGTCAGAGATATCATAGATTTCCATAGATCTGTATTATGACAGCAAAATGGGTGTACATTTGCAAAATACTACTTCCATATGAAGATGGATTTAATCATATTTTATCTTTATTTTATGGTTGGTAGAGAGTTACACTGCAGAGACATTACAACAACAACTCCCCCGAAATGTCCGGGAGACTCCCAAAATTCGGGTCGGTCTCACGGACTCCCGGGAAGAGCAGCCAAGTTCCTGCATTGCGTCATTTTGACCCAGCCCCTGCGATAAAACAGCATTTTCGTCACGGGGGGCAGGGCCAAAATAACACGTTTGACCGCGCCATGCTCCCTACCACCTTCTAGTCACGCCCCTCTCCCGGAATTCACTTGCCAAAAGTAGGCAAGTGTGCATTACAATCTGTGCATGCACGGACTTTCGGTCATGTGTGCGCAATAGATACTTGCAGGGCAAACCAGGAAGTGAAGTGCATTAAGCTAGCAGCAAAAATCTCAATGGTGAGACAGTACTTTGCTGGAACAGCCTGTTTTCGGAATCGTTGTTTCAGCAGTCAAAGAATGGTAAATAGAATCATTGACACAAAGCGAACAGTGGCCAAAAGGATAATTAAATACAGGGAAAATAGCAGCAGCTATTTATATAGCACCACTAATTCCACAGCGATCTACAGAGAACTCACATCAGTTCCTGCCCCATTGCTGCTTACCATCTAAATTCCCTAATACATACTTACCAACTCTCCCGGAATGTCCGGGAGACTCCTGAAATTCGGGGAGCAGGGCCAAAATGACGCGTTTGGCCGCGTCCCGCCCCCTCCCGCCCTCTAGTCACGCCCATCTCCTGGACTACACTTGCCGAAAGTAGGCAAATATGCCCTAACATACACATACAGTGACTAAGAGAGAGATTAAGGTCAATTTAATAGCAGCCAATTAACCTACCTGTATGTTTTGGAATGTGGGAGGAAACCCACGCAAACATGGGTAGAACATACAAACCCCACAGATAAGGCCATGATCAGGAATTGAACTCATGACCCTAGTGCTGTGAAGCAGTAGTGCTAACCACATATATTTATAGAGGGTTCTGCCTTCCCTGTCTCAGCTTAGCCCGCACATCTTAGAGATACCTAAGAGCCTATAACTGATGCATGCAAACAGTTTATCTGTGTAAATGATCTTCACAGATGGGGGGGGGTCTGAAATTTTGTCAACCTAGATTACTGTTTGCTATTCCAATAGCATAAAAAAAATCTATCTTGATAACCATTTGCCCCAAGCATCAGAGTTGGCACTCTCACAAAATAACCTTATCAGATATTCCACTATTTCCCATATCACAAGCTGTGTATTATTAAGCTTATTAATATACTTTAAGTAATTGAAATTTTTCTTTTTGTCAAAAATGTCCATCTTGCTATCTTTCATCTCTTATAAGCAAGATGTCATGGTATATGCATCTCTATTATTATTATTATTATTATTATTATTATTATTATTATTAATTTTTATTTACAGGGCACCACTAGGTGTCCGTAGTGCCATACAGGGACAAACAAAATTACAATACGAGGTGAGACAGCACAGTACAGTAAACAAAAAGCACAGTAACTCAGTGAGCTCAAAGCACAGCTAGAGGGGCGGGGGAGGGGAGAGGAGAAGGTCCCGCATACGGCGGAGCCCAAGAGGGAGGGCACGGACACGGATGACAGGGAAACCCCCATAGGGGAGAGGAGGTAACGAGAGGGGACGGGGGAAGAGGGTCCTCAAGGAGGAGGGCTAGGTAGCTGGAGAGCAGAGTTAAAAGTGGTGAAGACAGGAGGAGAGATGGCCCTGCTCAAAGGAGCGTACAATCTAAGGGGTAACTAAGGATAACTCTACTAGTTATCAAGTTGTCATTGTAGATGCATCTCTATCTTATTTCATTCTGAGCCTGCAGTTTGTGAGTAACTGAATTGCTTTGAAGAAACATCCTGTGTGAATTGGTAGTTTTATACCATGGACCCAATGATGTCACAGCAGCTTAACTAACTTCCATTGCTTTGAAATCACAACGTTTTGTCCTGCATTGAAGTAGGTTAGGTAATATCGTATTCAACCTTTTTGTTTCAACATCGCTGCAGTGGAATGTTAGGATAACACTGAATAATATATTTTGCCTTCAGGCTTCAAATATGAAAGATATCATTTAGGGTTTTAGTGGTCTCTCTTTTAAATCTGCATTGGCTATACTTGAAGGCAGCTGTAGGCAACCTGTGCACCTTAGCTGTGGCTGATAATATTTCCTATATTACCATCATCACCAGATAACAAAATGTCAGCCTCTGATTGAAGTGCAGCAACAGTAGAGGAGACAATGGTTGTATAATGCCTCATTTAAATTGCCAGAAGGAAAAGGAACTTGTTTTGACAACCACTCTGTAATTACAGTTTACTTTCAATAAATCTTAATTGGTTTTTGAATAATGGTTTGTAAAAATATGTCTAATCCAGCCAAGGTAATAAAGAGTTGTAGGGGAATAACATAACTGATAAAAATCATGAGATGGATAGATAGTCCTAAATGGCATTGAATTCAGTTCCATAGTAGATAGAATCTGAGTGGTTGTGATCTGCGCATAAAATGTTTAATCAGTCAGGATATGTCTGTTAAAGAAATGTGAAAGTAGATAATGGAATAAATATACCCTGCTCCCCAAGTCGTATATAAAACAAAAACATCTATTTTTCATTTGTGAAAATACCAACTCTTTTTTTTTATAAATATAATCCTTTATTGTTGATTGTTCCAAAGGTTTACAAGTCAAAATATTACATTGTATCCAGGTCCAAAAAATAATAATAAAAGAAAGACTGGGTATAAATAGCAATAGCAACAATGAACCAAGGAATGAAAACTGTATGACCAACTTTTAAGGCTTCGATACAATTTAGTAGTAAGATAGGCAGGCACTAGGTAGGAGGGAAAGAGGGGATACAGTACCAATAGGGAGGAGGTGACAAACCTCCTAGAAGCTCAAAATAGTTTACCTAACAAGTTGACACTAGGTGCTGGATGTACTGGCGACATTTTGTCACAAAGTTAAAAGGGAAACATTGAGGCTGGGAAACTACTCACCACACATGGGTCAATGCGGGGGAGTCTTGGGGCAGAAGAAGAGGATGGAGACTTGCTTTCTGCAAACAGCCAAGGAGCACAAAAGATGAGAAAAATTTAACTGAATGTCCAGGAGTTTGCACAAAGATCGCCAGAATGTTTCAGTAAATTGAACTCCCCGATCTGAGACAATTTTGAGAGAGCATCCATGCAGGCGACATATGTCCTTGATAACTAACTGCGCAAGAAGGGGAGCAGAAGGCAGTCCAGTCAGAGGAATACAGCGTGCCATTTTCGAAAAGCGATCTTTTACCACCCAGATAGTATTGTATTTCTTACATGGTGGAAGGTCGGTCACAAAATCCATGGAGATGTGTGTCCATGGTTTGTCAGGAATTGGAAGTGGCATGAGGGGACCCACCAAAGACTGACGAGGAGTTTTACGCTGCACACAAATTTGGCAGGATGCCACGAATTGCTTGACGTCTGATCTGAGAGTAGGCCACCAATAATTTTGGGAGACTATTTCAAAAACTTTGGCTGCACCAGCATAACCCGTGATTCAGGAGCAGTTGTACCAGTGTAGGAGCTTTTACGCTGATTTGAAGGTACAAAGCTTTTCCCTGGAGGAGGCGTTGACGGAGGAGACACTGAAGTGGCTTGCAAAATGGCTTGTGTTTCAGGGACAGATAGGGGATAGACAGGACCCCTAGGTGCTAATTTACCTGGTAGATAATCAATTGCAAAGTCCCAAATGCGATCAGGAGGTAGTAATTCCGATTTTCGTTTATCAAATACATCCGCAAATGATTGATACTGGGGTGGAGCAAGGTTTTGGCAGCCACGGAATGAGGCGTCACACTGAGCAGAGGTTTCACTTGTAGCAGGCAATTGGAATGGCATGAAGTGCCCCAGAACAATATCTGAGAAGAGGTCCAATCAGTTTGAAGAGAATGCAAACGTAACCATGGAAGACTTAAAATGATGGGACTGGTGGTGTTTGCTAATACATAAAAAGAAATTTTCTCGAAATGTAATGCTCCAATCTGCAGAGATAAAGATTCCGTCAAGAACAAAAATTTCCCTTTGGAGATTGGACTTCCGTCAATAGTGGTAAGGACCACAGGTGTGGCTAATGGAGAGGTAAGTAGAGATAAGGATTCTACCACCGAGGAGGAAATAAAATTCCAAGCTGCCCCAGAATCCAGTAATGCAGATAACGTTTTAGGACCAGATGGTCCATGGAGAATTATGGGGATGACACAAATAGAAGAAGACCTGATACTCAGGGAGGATTTAAACGTCCCTAACTTGACTCTCTGATCACAAGTTAGGGTTTGGCATTTCCCTGCCATTTGAAACAGGAAGCAAGAAGATGCCCAGGTTCACCACAGTAAATACATAATTTCTTAGAGATTCTTCTCTGTCTCTCCTCAGGGGACAATTTGGCTCGTCCTAATTTCATCGGCTCGTCAGAGGAATTTAGAGACAGAGGACGAGAAAAGGCTAAAAGACAGCCTGTCGTGGAGATTCCCTTTCAGATGCTCTTTCCCAACAGCGGATATCCACCCTGTGACATAGTGAGATAAGAGCATTTAGTGTAGTGGGTAACTCCTGGGATGCCAATACATCTTTAATTCGTTCAGTGAGACGTTGCCAGAAGGTGGCTGCTAAGGCCTCATTGTTCCATTGAAGTTCCGAAGACAGAGTTCTGAATTGGATTACATATTGTGCGAGGGTTCTAGAACTCTGACGCAGTCTGAGGAGACTAGACACGGTTGAAAAGACATGGCCTGGTTCATAAAATTGTTTTCTAAATGTAGATGTGAAGGCGGCAGCATCTTGCAGAAGGGAGTCATTCCTTTCGCAGAGGGGTGAAGCCCAGGCAAGAGCTTGTCCAGACAAAAGGGATATAACATAAGTGACTTTAGAGTGGTCCGTTAGAAAAATTCTGAGGAACAATGGGACCCCCAGGCTAAAATCTCTAAGGTGTTCCAGTCCAGTTGGGGGAGTGTAACTGGAGCCAGGGAAGGCATAGGATGACTGGAGTGGTGGTGGAGGGTAACACTAGAAAGGATATGCGTTCAGAATGTAACGCTCCAATGCGGAGAGTAAGTGGGATCCATCAATGGCTGTAATGATAACGGAAGACTCTAAAAAGAGTGTAGGAATAGACACCGAGTAACTAAAGCTTGTAAAAATAAAATTCCTGGCAGCACCAGAGTCTAGAAGAGCTTGAGTCCAAACAACTGAGGAATCAAGTAGTAATGAGACAGGAATGGTGCAAACAGTGGATGAGGAGATTTTACTGGACCCCAACCTGACCTCCCAGGAACAGATCAGGGTTTTGCATTTCCCGACCTCTTGTGGCAGGAATTTAGAAAGTTACTGGATTCGCCACAGTAGATGCACAGCTTGTCTCGGCGTCTCCTGTCACGTTCCTCAGGGGTTAAATGGGACCCTGCCGATTTGCATGGATTCCTCAGTAACAGAGGGGTGCAAGAGCGGTCTGTAGTGGGTCTAGGTGTAAAGCGTCGGGACACATGCTTCTCTGCTGACCTCTCCCGAAAACAAAAAATCTACCCTGTTACAGAGGGAGATAATGGCATCCAAGGTAGTAGGAAGCTCATGAGATGCCAACACATCATTGATGCGATCTGTCAAACCTTGCCAGAAGGCGGCCACCAAGGCGTCATTGTTCCAGGATAGTTCGGAAGATAATGTACGGAACTCAATGACATATAGTGCCACAGAGTGGTTCCCTTGGCGCAGTCTGAGGATACCAGCAGAAGCAGAGGAGATCCGACCGGGTTCATCGAAAATCCGGAGGAAGTTAACCAGGAAGGATGCGTAGTTGCTGAGAAGAGGGTCATCCTTCTCCCAGAGTGGGGAGGCCCAAGCCAGAGCTTGTCCGGTCAATAGAGATACTACATAGGCTATTTTAGTTCTGTTCGTAGGAAAG
Source organism: Mixophyes fleayi (assembly GCF_038048845.1). Classification (NCBI taxonomy): domain Eukaryota; kingdom Metazoa; phylum Chordata; class Amphibia; order Anura; family Limnodynastidae; genus Mixophyes; species Mixophyes fleayi. The sequence continues at coordinate 59,976,045 of NC_134407.1, read as the reverse complement.
TTGTGGGGTAGTAGTTCAAATTGGATTGAACATTGATTAAGAAAACCACAACAAAATGTTGGGTACCTGTCAAATTTAGTTGGAGTGGGGAGTCTGAGTGTGGAGGAAGATGCAGGAGAGGCCTGGTGACCAAGAGGTTGCTCGGGTGGAGCAACTGGGACAACAGGCTGAGCCGCCTGAAGCGTATTAAGACGACCAGCCAAAGTCTGGAAACACTGCAGAAGCTGGCGTTGAGTATTGTCCTGCTGTTCAACCCGTGCGATAATTTGCTGTAGCATGTCCTTCGCAGAAGGCTCCACTGGGGAATCAGACATTTGGCCTGTTCTGTACTGTCACAGAAACTGGTGAATATTTAGTGAATGCCGTGCATCTTCCAACTAGTGAGGCTCATTCAGGGGCGTGGAGTCTAATGGTAGGTGGTGTTCACCAGTGACCTCCGCAAGAGGTAATGGAATTTGCTGCACCTATTCCGCAGGTCGCAGTTCCCAGAAGGAGTAGTGGCAGAGCAATTGGTAGAGCCTGATACAGAGGAAGAGTAATGGTAGATCAGGGAAATACTGAAGTTATAAGCAGGAAGCCGGTCTAATCGTAATGCTGAGCTGAAGTGAGTAGCGGAGTTGAATAGAGAAGAACTGGCAACTACATGGATGGAAACTCAGGACATCACACGTGAATACTGGTACAGAGGTAGTACAATAGAGTCAATAGTAGAGTGGAACTACAGCTGATCCGTAGATGGTAACTCAGAGCGACAGCAGGAAAATTACTGATACAGCGGCAGTTCAAGTAGAGGCAGTAGCAGAGTAGAACTAGCTGATCTGTAGATGGTAACTCAGAGCAATAGCAGGTGAATTACTGGTACAACGGCAGTTCAGGTAGAAACAGTAGCAGTGTGGAACTTAGCTAATCTATAGATAGTAACTCAGAGCAATAGCAGGCGAATTACTGGTATAACGGCAGTTCAGGTAGAGACAATGGAGGACATGCTCTACCTCAACTATAAATCTGTCCCCACATTTTAAATTTACCTCTCGCTCCAATGCAACATGGTTTTGCCAAGTTGCAAAATTGCTTGTTTTTTTGCTTTACCTTCCTTATTGAATCAGACAAACAAAACAGAAGTGGAGGTTGCTCAATCAATTTAAAGCGCCTTGGTGGGGCGGATGGCTTATCATACTTTTGCAAATGTGTGCAACTGAGATTTCTACATTTTTATGTACAAATAGAAATAGCAACTCCTTTGCTGGCTATAGCAGTGTGCTGTGGGACTTTTTTTGTGCTATTTAATGTCAGAGATGGTTCTGGTTTTAAGTAGGGAGGTCTACTTTATTATCATTAGGTACTATTGATAGAACATCAGGGCTGGTTGATGGAGACCTAAATAGTTCACTCACTGCTAGTATTTCTATATTTAATGTACCCCTTCCTTTTTCAAATAGGGCCCCAACATTGCAGTATCCAGACAAGCAGAAACTGAGCTTAAGAACCGGTAGAAGAACTGTCCTGATTCTGGTGGGACAGTTCCAATTTTGTGTGACTATTCCCCTCAGTCTCTTGCCCTGCCTGCAAAAATAATTGGATAAACCCAAAACAGTATTGTATGCACAGGATAAAACAGTCAGGTTAGAGATAAGACCACAGAGAAAACAATCGAAAGTTCACCAGAAAAAACTAATGGCTGCTAATGAATGAAAATAGAAAAGTACTTGCTGCGAAGTAGTGTGCACACTATTGGAAGAACCGATCAGCCGATTCACAGTGGGGAGTAACAATCCTCACACTGTTAAGTGTCCCTGGTTCCGATATACAATGTGTGCTTCACCTTGGAACGCATTTTGAGTTCTTGTTTCCGATTGTCACGTGACGTGTATCCTTGTTGTAGGAGGTGTTCCTCTAAGGCGTGTGACTTTCTCAAAGAGTGAAGTCTTTAAAGTACCGACCTCCTATTTGTATCCATCGCAAGTGGTCACATGATTGTTGATATTGCGTGTAGTGTATATTCCCCATTCTCGTTAACATTGATGTTTCTTTACAGGTGACGTTGATCCAATTAACAGATGCTATTAGTGCATTACAACTATAACCTCTTTCTGTTTAAAAATAAGATTGTAACAAAATATGTTTCCTTATGTTGTTAGTATTAATAATGCCTTTCCAAAAATTACTTGAAAAATAAATTAAAAATTAAAAAATTATAGATACTGGCATCTTAATGGACTAAAGCTTGCAGTATAATCAATTCTAAAGTCAGAGTCAGTAGGTGCTGAGAAATAGATATTGTAACTCATGACACAATGGCTACAAGCTACATACACTACAGTTAGAAGCAAGCAGCTCGCTATTAATAAGCGGTACAGTGTGAGGCAAGGCATACATCCCCACTATCCTTGCAGCCAGAACAAAGTCCTGACTGAGCGGGATAGTCACACAAAAATAGGAGACTCCCTATCCAGAATCAGTACAGTTGACTACCATTGCCTGTGTATTTCAAGGGGATGGTAAAAGTAGGAGAGCAGTCTAGCACTATCAACTAACAGCCACTCCCCTCCTTGCATACACTCTGGCAATATGGCACGGAAATCGCCCTCTAGAAATGCTGCGTTTGACATGTATCTATCTCCTTCTCTCTCTCATACATATACACACATACACAAATTATATATATATATATATATATATATATATATATATATATATATATATTGTGGCAATTGGGATACTTTGCCACCTTCTACTAGAGGAAAGAGTGGGGGTTTCCATGGGAAACCACAGCCTTAAGGTGCGGAGAGGGTTAAATCTAAACACACATGCACACCAGGAGACCAGGTGAAGCACCTGGTCTAATCAATTAAGTAGTCAGCCAGAGTAAGGCCTGAGAGGAAGCTTAAAAAGCTTGCTTTGTTCTGTGTGTGGAAGACTGGTGCCAACAAGTGACCAGTGACCAGTTAGAGACCTAACTGTTATAGCCAGAGTTGAGGGCTATCGATTATATTTTTTGTTGTGAATGCTTTATTTGTTTGCTGAAGATACACACAAAATCAAATGCATAACGTTTTTTGTTGCTTGCAAGTACTGCAAAAACCTGCTTGTTTCAAATGTTTGTTTGCAAATGTGTAAAACTGTTTATTACAAAATCTTTGCTGCAAATGTGTGGAGTTTATAGGTGAATCATACCTTAACCACAAAGCAGGTGTATAAAATTGATTGATGGTGGTTTGTTGTGAACTACAATTGACATACAGCCTTTCCCACAAACAAGTCTGTTTAATTTATGCTTAGGGAAGCAAAGTTTCATTTCCCTTCACACCAAAATAGCAATATGGAGGAATTCTTGAGGGCTCTGGTGAATGTGATCACTAGGCAGCAGGAACAGCAGGGGGCATTACTAGCTGTAGCTGCTACACAACAAGCACAGCAGACCCAAATGCTACAGGTTGCAGAGGCCTAGACAGAGAATACCAAGCTCTTGCGTAAAGAGCTAGCACAAGTGAGACAGGTGCATGATGTGTCGGAGGTGCCTATCTTGCAGAAAATGACCACCTCAGATGATATGGAGGCATATATCTTAGCCTTTGAGAAAGTCGCCACGAGACTAAAATGGCTGCCAGGATCCTGGGTGGAGAAACTGGCGCCATATTTGAGTGATGAAGCTCAGTGTGGTTATGTTGATTTATCTGATGAGCAGGCTGCTGTCTATCAGGAAGTAAAAGCTGAAATCTTGGCCCGCATAGGTGTGACTGGAGCAGGGAGAGCTCTGCGCTACCATGACTGGCGTTATCCCCCAGGACAATTGGTTCGCTCACAGGTGGCTGATCTCTCTAAAGTGATAAAGAGTTGGTTGCAGCCAAATACCAATACACCTGGCCGCATGGTGGAGATAATGGCAATTGACCATTGTGTCCGTGGGCTGGAAAGGAGATTACAGAGATGGGTGCTACAAGCGAATCCACAGTCTTACGAGGAACTTGCTATGGCGATAGACCATTACTCAACACTGCAATGCATGTCTAAGGCTCCAGAGGAAAATCTAAAGTTATTGCTCAGGCCAAAGTGGACACCACGGCTGGCTGAGCCAATAAGAAAAGTTTCTCCACCTGTTTGTTTAGAATGTAATGAACCTAGGCACATCCGTGCTGAATGTCCAAAGCAACAGGAACCAAAGGACTGTACTATGACTCGGCGGACGTCAGCCTTTCCTAGTTGCTGTGCTATGTCTAGCTCCATGTGGAGTCCTTCATTATTCCGAGTGCCTGTCCTGGTGAATAGGCTTGCTGTTTCGGCCCTGGTGAATTCAGGAATCGAGTGGACATTAGTTTCCAGTTCTTTGGTTCCAAAAGAGGAGTCTGCAAGGTTATCTAAAGTAAAGGTGCTGTGCATTCATGGAGCTACTGAGGAGTACTAGCAGACTCTACTTCCAATCACCCCAAAAGGCCAAACGGTTGAGGTAGTGGCTACTATAGCCCCAAAACTATCATACCCCCAAGGTTTTCCCAAGTTCCAGGAGGTTCTTAGTGACCGGATCCGGCTTGACATATCCGCAACTGACACACTGGCTGAAAGTCCAATCTTAAAGAAACCTGTCGAACTCTCACTGGGCCCGGGAAAAAAGACAACAGAACTGTCGCCTATGGATGCTGATTACAGGTCCATGACTGTTACTTTTCCCAAGTCTCACCCAAGGAAACAAAAGGGGAAATTGAGCCAATCATTTACCAGTGACACTGTCATGGAGGCTTTGGGGTCAGCAGAGGAAGCTGAGAACTGCTTCCCAGTTTCAAGACTCATTTCATTGCAGGACTTTGCTAGGGATCAACATAATGTTGCTAACCTAGAAACTGCATTTAGACCTGTTGTAAAAGTTAGTGATGTGGTGAAAGCTGCCAGAATGGCAGAATGTGTACCGTATTTCTTTATTAAAGGGGAATTGTTGTACAGGGCGGGGGTTGTTCAGTGAAGGAAAGTTGAACAGCTGTTAATACCGCAGGTACACGTGCCTTTAATATTACAAACCGCACACACACACATCTTTGTGGGGGTCATTTAGAAGAAGGATATGACTCTGGAAAGAGGACTACTACGCTGTTACTGGTCAGGAATACATAGTGCTGTAAAAAGTTATTGCTTATCCTGCCCAAACTGTAAAAATACTTGTCCAAAACCTGTCTACAGGGCCCCATTCTTGTATAAAAAGAAGAGAGATAAAGTCCGCCAGTTGAATAAAAGTCAAGAATGACAAGTTAAACATCTCTCTATCCTAAAAACCTGGCACAAGGAGACTCCACTGAGGGCATAGACTAGGACCTAAACTTAATACTGCAGATGCCCACTTCCATAAAAATGCACCTCCCGTACTATCTACTTCACTGGGGTTGATAAAGTCAAAGGGACAGGTGTATGACAAAGAGGGCAACTTTGCGCTCCCCGCAGAGTCCGCTTCATGTAGCTGGAGGAAACTAAGGGGAGGGGTATGTGGCAATTGGGACACTTTGCCACCTTCTACTAGAGGAAAGAGTGGTGGTTTTCCTGGGAAACCACAGCCTAAAGGTGCAGAGGGGGTTAAATACACACACACACACACACACACACACACGCTGTGAATGCTTTTTGATTTGCTCATTTGATTGCTGAAGACACTGCCAAGACTGTTTATCCATCCTGACAACTAAAATAAATGTCAAAGTGCTTCAGGAAACCTGTGGGTGGAGCCATCTGTTTGCACACCTTTCACTATATATATATATATATATATATATATATATATATATATATACACCAAAGAAAAAGAGAACCTGAAAGTTAAATGCATAAAGGTGAAGAATAATCAAACACAAAGTTAACTTAGCAACAGACTAAGGTAAGGCATTACTAGAGTTGAGCTGGAAACTCATTTCTGAGAGTGGCTTAGTATTATTTATAACATAATGTCTGTTAAACTATAATGTATTATTTGTACTGTATGTAAGAATTTTATATACTGTGATCTTGAAGTTATGTTTGAAGTAAATGATTTTGTACCTTGTGTTTGTTTGTATGATAGATATCTGAGAGAAAGGATGAATAAATGGTTTGTTTATATTGATAATGCAGTATAGTGATTTGATGAAAGATTGGCATTTATTTCTTCTTGGGTGGTATAGAACGTGGTCAAACAAAGGAATTGCGTGTGTCACTCACACAGATTTGTAGTTGGGACGAGTTAGCGGCACAGCTGGGATTCACTGTTAACGGTTGATGTGGTAAATGTTTAAAAAAGTTGTATAAAATGAGGCCTCTTATGTACATCTGAGATGCCACAGGTATGTGTTGTTCAACGTGACTAAAATAGCAGAAAGATCCCAAGTTGCATCATAGTCTAATAATTAATGAGATTAGTTATTAATAAGATCAAAGCCATTTGTATCATTATTTAACACATAGTTCCCAATTACATAAGTACCATTTGAAAGGGAATTGATGCTCTCTAATGAGTGAGGTAAAAGTCCAACACTTCTGTTTTTTGGGCATTAATTTTATACTCTTAGGGGCATATTCAATTGACAGCGGGATCGGCGAAAATCCCGCGCTCCAAAAATATTACCGTTAATACGGTAATCCTGCGCGTAGAAACCGTTAAATCCAGCGAGATATTACCGTATTAACGGTAATATTTTTGGAGCGCGGGATTTTCGGCGATCCCGCCGTCAATTGAATATGCCCCTTAGAGAGAGCCATAGGTCTCAATTTCCTCAAGTACAACTGGCATGAAGACATGATATTTATGTCAGCAACATATCGTCATTGTATAATGCAATCTGCCCATTTGACTTTAGTGAAATAAATATATTTTAATATTCATCTTCCGAAAGCAGTACACGGCCTCAGAAGAGAGGGTGACCTGCCGTTACGAGTCCCCCTCCACTCAGGGTCCAATACCTGCTGCACCCCCTGCATTGACCATTGCTTTATCAATGGATACAGATATACAGCATCATATCACCAGGATCAATTCAGCAAAGAAATTTGAATTGCAAGCTATTATGTATCTGTAGAATGTTAAAGATTGTGTAATATATGTTCTTAGTATCTGATCAGTATTTCCAGCGCACTTTAATTTCAGTGCAATACTAAAAAAAATATTTTCTAGTTTAATGGTTATTTTAATTTAGTTATTGACTTTTTGATGTTGTTACAGGTTTATGTGAGAGCCTGGAAACCAGTCAATAAACAGGAATTTTAGCATTTAACTATTTTTGAGTATAAGTGTAATTGTACTGACAAATCAAATAGAAAATCATAGGACAAGGACGCAACTTTTTGGTAGGTGGGTCTTTAAATCCAGTAAAATATTGTCCTGATTTGCACAACGAAATTTGTTACATTAAATGTAAACTAATCATCCCTGCAGATCACAATGACAGTAATGGGGCATCACTAATGATTTATACTTTAGGATCCATTAAATGGGGTGGAAAATAATAAAACATAAACTGTCCCACCTCCCTCACTAGTAGAAAACGTCTACAGGTGTACATGCCTGGGGTGTGGCTGCTAGACTGCAAGATACTAATTTGAGGAAGAAGGGATTGGTGAGAAAATATACGATGACGATGATGATATTATCGTCATGGAGTTTTCTGAATGGGCCCTGCAGCCACTTTTAATTACTTACTTTTATTTTAAGCTTAATATGCATATGAGATGAAGAGATAAAATTATGGCCCACCCACTGTAGCTCACAGAGGAGATATTAAAAATTGATGTATTTTTTAGTCTAGCTTGTAGTCTTGTATACATGTGTTTATTTGAAATTTTAAAAATGTTACTGTGGTTCTGGGGATGTGTTACATTCAGTGCTTTTTTTTTGTCATAGAACTGAGTCCCAGCACCTTTTTTCAACGGTTTTTCCAAGTTTTAAAAGTAACTTTTGAACATTTGATGTTTTGTCCACATGGACTTGATTCGCCCTGTCGAGCAGAGCAGGTTGGCGGCAAAATCATTAAAACGGTGCATGCGAGCTGCTTGTATGTCGAGGCTGATGCATGCGTACTTCGTCCGCTCTGGTTGTGATGGCACTGCTCGGCTTGTGGCGCAGCTCAGCTTGTGATTGGTCATTTGGTCGCGTGCTGAGAGCTTACTGCAGGCGGTGACCGTTATGTTTCATTAAACAACTGTCGTGTGTGGGTGTGTGTACAGTGATTGACTACGTGATGTGAGTTCCGGCACCTTTTTTCTTACAAAAAAAGCACTGATTACATTTATTTATTTATTTATTTTGCAACAAGGTTTTCAGTCTCTAGTTAACTCCCCAAGTGCCTCCTGGGGGTAAATGCATCAAGCTGCGGGTTTGAAAATGTGGAGATGTTGCCTATAGCAACCAATCAGATTCTAGTTATTTATTTAGTACATTCTACAAAATGATATCTAAAACATGTTTGGTTGCTATAGGCAACATCTCTACTTTTTCAAACCCGCAGCTTTAGTTTTAGTTCTGTGGTTCTCTTTCTATACAGACAGGTAATACGACTTTTCCAGTAACCAGTGCCACAATTGCAGGGATAACGGCAATAAGCATAGCTAATTCAGAGTAAAATGTAGAAGTTACTTATCAGAAGCCATGAAAATTCCCTCATGGTGATCATTGTTTATTCATAGCCAGAGTGAATCGTTCCTACACGACTGGCCTATTTTTAGTTCCAGACCCACTGGCTGCAGAGACAGACAGCTGTGATGTCACATTTTGATCTTCAGTTTACCTGTCAGACATCACACTGACACTCATTAACGTATTGCTGGGGTTCTTAACCTTTTTTCTCCAGAATAACAATAAACCTGACAAACAGCTTTGTGACCCATGTTTGGTTTGAATAAGTAATGAATTTACTTGTTTTGGCCCACCTTACTGATATCTTCACTATATTATTTCTTAATATATATTTTCTATATATTAATTAGGAAATTAGAGATGTGTACATAATTTCTGTAGACTATTATTATTATTATTATTATTATTATTATTACTTTTATTATTCATGTGCTTAGATAATGCACACCATTTATACTGCACTTTACAGCTCATAAGAAGAGATCCAAGCACAAGATAATAAAGATTGCCACACACTGTGTCAATTGAAAAATCACTATATCCTGTGTGGGAATGTATTACCCAAATGTGACCAGATTGATGTAGAAAGAACTTAAAATATTTTATGGATAATTAACAGTTATGGGAGGTAATGCAGGGAAACAAGCAGTTAAAATTTCCCTACTGTCCATCTACTACGTTTCCCACAGTGAATGGACTTTTTATACCTGTGTGTTCTGCAGTATTCCCAATGGGCAAGGAGAGGTGGGCCTAGCTCTGAGCCTCACACAGCCCCCATAATTAATTACATTAATCAGCCCACAGGCTGTGTTAAATTGCGCGCATGCGCCCGGCCACTAGTACCGCCGGGACGCAGCGCCAGATTAGAAGCGTCGGACCGTTGCCTTGGCAACGGCCGACCAGGAACTGGAAATGACGTCCCGGTCGTCAAGGTGACGGCCGGGACGCCAGAGGACCCAGGAAGCGAGCCGCGGCGGCTCGTAACAGTATGTTTATTGTAAAATAGTCATCATAAGAGCTGTAGTAACCCTGGGAAAACGCCTCTTCCGATATGTGCTAGTATAAATATAGGCTCATCTCTCTGTCACAACAGGAATATGTTGACTTATCAGTCGACTATCTTACACCGGAAATGGTGGTGAACTTGGACAATGGGCTCTTTTGTTGAAAGTCATCGTTTGAGCCGGTTATCTTCAGACATTGTGGAGCCAGCACCGGCAGGGGATCAAGGAGTGAGATGGGCAGTGCCTCAGTCCCTGTCAGGTCCCTAGAAGATAAAGGCTGCCAATAGGTTAGGCAGTAAAAATACCTCCTTTCTGGTACCCAGAAGCCATGATCATGGGAACCAGAGCCAAGTTTAAAAGCTGTACCCACAGACCAGAGGAGAGACTCATTTAGAAGAATTTGGTGGAGACCAGGAGATGGTGGTGGTTGGTGAAGAAAGATGAAGGTAGGACATGCTAAGGGTTATGGCTCCTTCAGGACAGATCAGGATCACATGCTACAGAGAAGAACTGCATTCCATTTGCTTGGGAATGCATCTGTCAGGCGCTGTCCCGCACTTCCACAATGTGCGGGGACAGCCGATTGCCTCTTCTGTGCTTTTTTTCCTTTCCACTCGACGCTCTGCACATGCATGTGCAGTAGGAGCCGCGTCCTGTCTCTAGGCAACGGGATGCTCCCCAGCTTGTCTATCAAAGGTCAGAACACTCTGCTCAATCAGGGCTTATCTACCTGTATTTATAAAAGTATTGGATCACTTCCTGTTTAAGCTTTCTCCTTGTGTTACCTGCAAACTGCTACTGTATTATTAACTTTTGGTCTCGGCTTGTTCTCTCGACTTACCCTTTGGATCGCATCTTGGCTCTCACCTGCTCATTTGGTATGACTTCTACCTTGTTTAACTAGTTTTTGATCACCCCTGTGTACTTTGTTTACCAGTTGGTTCTAGCCCAGATTGTTTGACTACTTCTGTTCACATCCATCACTGCGCTGGTTACTGTATCAGAGAAGCGCGACCTGTGTACCCTTTGCAACTAAGTCCATACTCTCTTGTGGGGGTGCATTAGACTCCGTGCCTACCTGTTCAGTTGTGCTAATACCAGCCAGTGGCTACTCCTATATCGCTAATCGTGACAGCATTAAAAGCTACTGATCATACTTGAGAATCTTTTTGTAGTATTATAAGCAACAGAGACACCTAAATTCCTCAGCTGGTTTGTGAAGTCTTTCAAAGCTCTTGTAAAGTAAAATCTACAAAGATGTGAAAAGCAAGTTGAAAGGTATTTTTTTTTTTTCAAACAATTCAGCTCATGTATCTTAATACAGACCAAGCCTTTTGCTATTTGTTAACAAGGCAAAAGCATTGAGACTACTTTTATGCTTTCTATAAACATGCATCTTAAAGAATGTAATGCAATATGGATTTAAAAATCTGTGAAGTGTTCTGGAAAGCCTCATATTATGGTAATTTACAGTACATGTTGTGATGCTAAACACAGACTATAGATCATTCTGTCTTTAAAATATTTTGTAATGCTGTTCCTTGAATCCTAGTGGAGTCTAAACACCATGGCAATGATGCATGTAGCAATTATTATTTTTTATATAAATTGTCTTTGTTTTACTAATCATCCTACTATTCATGGTCTGCAACAGCAGTAGTAGAGTTTATAAACCAAGGTGCTAAGCTCTATTTAATACAAGTACACTAATTGACTAGAAATTTTCTTATCACATAAATTAGGGTAGCTGACAATGACCCTATTAATTTTTAATAAGTGGCAGGATGCCAGATCGCCTGGCTTCAGCTACTGAGAATGTGCTTGAGATTGTAGAGCAGAACAAGGTCAAGCAAAATGAGAGGAAACAATATCTGTATTTGGATAACATATAATGGTATTGGCTGCATGGACCTTTCGTGAGAAATGCTGAATAAGTATAATGGAGTAACTGACAATAATGAAGTAACTGAGTGCTGATTGTAAAGCACAAGCTTTTTTACAAAATATCTACTAAAATCGATATCTATAAATATATCTTTTATATATAAAATTCATTGGTCTGTTTGTTTGTCTGTCCAGTTATGCATTCAGACACCCCTGTACTGATGAAAGCAACGTGAGGTAGTCCAGTTGGATCCTGGCCAGGTTTTAGAAGGATTAGGGTCCCGGCCGGACCTCACGTTGCTGTATGCTGGGCAGAACTTTGATCCGGGAGCCTGTTCTGAGCCTTTTACTGGATGGAATTGGATGAAAACTTCAGAGTGGTAACACTGGATCCCAGCAGATATACTAGGGGGTTGAGATCCCATTGCTGTATGCTGGGCAGAACTTTGATGCAGGGAGCCTGCTGTGGGCCTTATACTGATTGGATATGGATGACATCTTAGCTGCTCATTATGTTTAAAATGTTGACAGTTACATCCAACTAATTGATAACTTAATAACTTGAAGATGTAAACCAGGGCAACGTCGGGTACTTCAGCTAGTGTGTGTGTGTGTGTGTGTATGTATGTATGTATATACAAGTTAACCCGTGCATGATACTCATGCATTCTAGTCAAATCAAGCTACTTAAGGTCTTAAAAAGGTTCTTGTCATGCATTTGGGCCTAGCCCAGGCCTCCTCAGGAGAAGAGCGTTACTTCCCGACGCAAGCGCCCTTTTTAATGTGTGTTCATGAGGTAAAATTACCTCACGAAAATGAGTTTAACCCCTCAACTCGTTAATTTTGCCTTTACTACCCCTCCCACGGGGGGAAGAATGGATGATGGAAGTTAACTGACTTCACTATTCTAATTTTTTTGTCAAATAATGTCAGTATACCAAATTTCAGGTCAAATGGATGAGCCCTTTCTGAGAAAATAGTTTTTTTACACACACACGAACACACTAACACACGCCGCTAGGCTTTTACTTTTATATATTAGATAATGCTAAGAATTTAGTAGGTCAGTGTATAACTCCGCCCAGCAGGTGGCGCTGCAGCTTGTTTTTTTTTTCCCCACGCACAGACTAACGGTAGGCTTATATATATATATATATATATATATATATATATATATATATATATATATATATATATTACATACACACACACACACACACTGATCTACCACAACATTAAAACCACCTGCCTACTATTGCCTAGTATTGTGTAGGTACCCCTCGTGCCGCCAAAACAGCTTTGACTCCACAAGACCTCTGAAGTTGTCCTGTGGTACCTGGCACCAAGACGTTAGCAGCAGATCCATTAAGTCCTGTAACTTGTGAGATGGAACATCCACGGCTCTCATTTGTTTTTCCAGCACATCCCACAGATGCACGATTGAATTTATATCTGGGGAATTTGGAGTCAACATCTTGAACTCTTTATCATGTACCTCAAACCATTCCTGAACAATTTTTGAGTGTGGCAGGACACATTATCCAAAGAGGCCACTGCCATCAGGGAATAACGATGTCATAAAGGGGTGTGTGGTACAGTTCTAGCGCTCACATGCCCCTTGTAGCTACTTTTGACAAGCTGTGATGCACTGTGTTCTGAAACCTTTCTATCATAGTCAGCATTAACTTTTTTCAGCAATTTGTGCTACAGTAGGTCTTTTGTGGGCTTCAAGCAGAATGGTTAGTCTTCGCGCCCCATGTGCATCAATGAGCCTTGGGCGCTCATGACCCTGTCACCACTTCACCAGTTGTTCTTCCTTGGTCCACTTTTGGTAAGTACTAACCATTGAATACCGGGAACACCCCACAAGACCTAGTCATCTAACCATCACAATTTGGTCCTTGTCAAAGTTTCTCTGATCCACCACATCAAATTCAAGAACTGACTGTTCCCTTGCTGCCTCATATATCCCACCCCTTCAGGTACTATTGTAACGAGGTAATCAGTTATTAACTTTACTTTTCAGTGTGTTTAATGCTGTGGCTGATCTATCTATCGATAGAGATAGAGGTATTTAATCCTGGGCTGACGAGTGATTGGTAGAAGTTGTGGTGGCTCCAATACACTCAGATTCAAATTTATTTATGCAGTATCTTAAGAGTGCTATTCTTGTTTTGAATTCCATTCGTAACATAGAAAATTCTCGTAGTGCATGTCTGAACAAGTTTATGCAATAGTGACTGGAGAACTGTGTCTGCAATGTTAGGTCTGTTCATAACTATCAAAAGCATGGCTTGTTAGATTCATTTAAAGAAGCTCGCATAAGGATTATACTTGGATTTCACACTATTACTATACTGCAATAATATATGTAGACAGTGAGGGTTAGGTACAATTTGGCATAGATGCTTTGGGTGCCAAAATGTCTTAACTTGCCATACATAATATTTGTATTTTACCTGCAGGCGGTCTCGTACAGGCTTGTAATTTTTTTGCTTGCAGGGAAGAGTGGTGTTTTCCGCTCTCCAATGTGTCTAGGATGTTTTAAGACTTTCTGTTGATCACTGGTTTGTGATTGAGAATATACAATGAGAAAAAATAGTTTCTCCTAAACCCACTCTGTAATAATTATATACCAGTATAAACAGGTGGGCCTGGATACTTCTTTAAGAACAATTAAGATGAAAAATTCTAACATAGAATACTTGTGTCCTAGGGGTAAATGTATTAACCTCTGGATTGTTGAACTCCCGTGAGTTCGGTGTCTTCGGCGTTTAAATTTAAAGCGGCGCTGCCTTGTATTGGGAAGCTTCCCTCTACAAGGCAGCGCCGCTTTAAATTTAAACGCTGAAGACGCCGAACTCGCGGGAGTTCAACAATCCAGTGGTTAATTCATTTACCCCCTAGAGTTCTGAGACAAGCATTGTGTGCTATCTTTATGTAAGGAGTCTTAGTGACACATATTAATGAATGGGAAATAATATTTTCTGTCACATGGTGGAGCTTCAGCTGTCAAAATGCCCATGTGATACAATTAATTTAGGTATAAAAAATTAACAACTGCTTAGACCATCATCATTTATTTATATAGCGCCACTAATTCCGCAGCGATGTACAGAGAACTCATTCACATCGGTCTCTGCCCCATTGGAGCTTACAGTCTAAATTCCCTAACATACATACACAGAGAGAGAGAGAGAGACACACACACTAGGGTCCATTTTTTTTATAGCAGCCAATTAGCCTACTAATATGTCTTTTGGATTGTTGTGGGAAACCGGAGCACCCGGAGGAAACCCACGGAAACACGGGGAGAACATACAAACTCTGCATAGATAAGGCCATGGTCGGGAATCGAACTCATGACCCCCCCCCCAGTGCTGTGAGGCAGAAGTGCTAACCACTAGGCCACCGTGCAGACCAGTGGATCCCAACCTTTCTCAGTTTGAGGCACCCTTAGGCTCACCATAATTTATTCCGGTACCCTGAAGCAAAAATAATTACCAAGTAGTCCCCCGCTTTACTTACCACTGGTCCTGGCCGCGGTACCCCTGTGAGATCGCCACAGCACCCCAGGAAGGCGCGGTGCACAGTTTGGGAAGCACTAGCCTAGACCCTTTATTTTTTATAATTGTGAGCCTGTCCCCTTTGGGACTGTAACTGTATTTTGCAGACATAATCTGGAACCCTATTCAACCTTTTCCTTACACTACCAATACCTTCACTAAATTATTGCACAGATCCCTAAACTTCTGGCACCTTAGACAGAGCATTCAGATGCATATTACGCTGAAACTATCACCACTTGTAGCATATTTAACACTGTGTGAGGTACTTTTGAGAACTTTGAGCTTTCCTGTATAAAGATAGGACTACGGCTCCCATATTTGGGCATCCAATAAACCATCTGGCTTCTATTTCTAGTGCCAAACACTATAACTTGTATACTGTATTGAAGCTTATTCATGCTAAGTCTGTTCATCTAAAAACATAATATATCTGAATACTATGAGAATAATAGTTTATGATGTTTAGTGTAAAATAACGGGACAATTCCGTGAAAACTTAGACACAAGACAGCCTTAGGTAGGAATAATAATACAAATGTCTTAATAAAATAACTTTAGTTAATAACTTTTATTCTAGTTAATACATTATGTTTGTTGCCATTATTTATAGCATTTAAGATTCAGTTGTTGTTGAACTGTTAAGCCTGTGAAACTCAAATGGAGTAACTAGAAGTTTAAAAAGAAAGAGGTTGGAATCAATGAACAATTGTACATTTTTGTATATAGTCTTTTGAGTAAATATGTGGAATAATGTTGTGATTCTTGCAGGCAGACTTCTTGTCTGCGAGACTACTGAAGAACATAGCAAGTAGGCACAGAGGCTGAAATGGAAAATTACAGATTGCTTGAAGTTAGAAGGGCAACAGAATTATATCTGCACCATTTTCTGATTATTGATGTGTACATATGTCAGTGCAAATCACATATTAATGTATATAAACACAAGAATAGGCTAAGACAGTCAGGGGTGGCAGCTGCCTTGGGTATATCACGATACAGTGGGAGGTCGACCTTTCCTATCCAAACTTTTTCTGCTGTCACCACTAAAATAACAGCCGGAAGCTGTTAGGATATCAGGGCAGGCCACTCTGATATAAAACCGACAATGCAATTTAAACATAATAGTAATAATAATAATAATAATCTAAAAAAAAACTAAAAAAAAAAAAATTAGAGAATGTTCAGTTTCCAAAAACATCTTCATGAATATGAGCAACAGTTTTTTTTCATCCCTGCACAGGGATCTCAGCTCTTTTGAATAGAAGGAAAATGTAAGTGAACACATGAACATAGAAGTGCTTCTCAACATGCGTGCATGTAAAAGCGAAGTTATGAACAGTGACAGTGATAAGATTTTTAACGTTTCTCAATCCACTTGTATTAAGCCTCAATTAATGTGTTATAATCACCCGCCTTGATTTCTAGCTTCACTTGTTTCTACTGCTAATTCCTGGAAGGGTTTATAACTATTTCATTTGTTAGTGGAGAAACAAACTAGATGACCGTAAAACACTGGCATTGCTGAGGTATTTCTTAGTCTAGGGAAAATCATGTATGTGCTTAATTATTCAGCATTGCATTAGACAATCATTAAATGATTTACAAATAATCACGCACATATTTACTGTATATGGTATATAAGTATCTGCGCCTAGATGGTCTACCCAGAGCACTTCACGTTTCATGCCTATTCTCCACTCTTTTGAGACACCGTCAAAAACAGTTTGGCTAGATTTGGGGAGGTGGAAAAATTCTCAAAAAGGTGCAATGTGTAAAACTGTAAACATTGCACCCAACCTTCTAGTACTTTAGCTTCTGCTTAGCCTCATTCACTGTCATCATTAGAGTGAAGGGACATCGGGACAGTCTTTGTTACACATGCTTTTGTGTTTTTTAATTTTTAAAGTTTTTATTATATTGGGCAAAGTGCTCCAAGAAATGCTCTTCTAGTTGAAGTGCCACTGAGGGTGCAAAATATGTCTCATTAAAGGTATATATCAAGACTCTTTCACCCCTTTATCTCATTTGAAGATAAATGCAAACTTGGGCACTCTGCAAACCCAACCATGGGCTAGATTTACTAAGCTGCGGGTTTGAAAAAGCGGGGATGTTGCCTATAGCAATCAATAAGATTCTAGCTTTCATTTATTTAGTACTTTCTACAAAATGACAGCTATAATCTGATTGGTTGCTATAGGCAACATCCCCACTTTTTCAAACCCGCAGCTTAGTAAATCTAGCCCCATGCCTTTTATCAGAAAAGGGCACCTGTGCAAATCAAGACACACAGTGCCACCAAAGAGGAATTTATCCTGAGCATTTTGTGCTTTGTAAATAATCTCCTGAGATGGACAATGAAAATTGCTTTATATTGTACAGGACCAGCCACACACAGTTTACAGCTCATTAATAGAAAGTACAAGAGGGCATATTGAGGCTGAATGATCAATGTTCTATTGAAAAATGACTCCAAGCTTTGTTGCTTTGTTATAGAGCCACAGTGCATGATCAGAGTGATGGGCATAATAAAGGGAAAAGCCCAGGAATGTTTATACGACAGCCAGTTGCCTTTCATTACGAGTACAAAAATTGTAAATATGCAGTATACAATATCAAGAATTAATATGATTGTTGTTTTATGTTTTTTTTTTTAAATTCATTATCGTGATTGCATACTAGGGATGTGCACCGGCGACTTTTGAGGTCTCGTGTTTTGTGTTTTGGATCCGGATTTTCGTTATTTTTGAGGTTCGGATTTGTCTCGCAAAACACTTGACGAAAGGTCTCGGTTCGGATTTAAGGTATTGGATTCGGATTTTTTTTGAAAAAAACATAAAAAGTTTAAAAATCAAGTTTTTGGGCTTATTTTCACTCCTAGGCTATTATTAACCTCAATAACATTCAATAACAAGCATTTCCACTAATTTACAGTGTATTCTGAACACCTCACAATATAGTTATTAGTCCAAAACGTTGCAACAAGGTATCTTTCTGGACTGCGTAGAGGAGTGGGTCACCACAATATATATTAAAAACCCTGAACTTTTATGATTCGCACCAATAATTGTACCTGGACTGCGTAGAGGAGTGGGTCACCACAATATATTAAAAACCCTGAACTTTTATGAATCGCACCAATAAATGTACCTGGACTGCGTAGAGGAGTGGGTCACCACAATATCTTAAAAACCCTGAACTTTTATGAATCGCACCAATAAATGTACCTGGACTGCGTAGAGGAGTGGGTCACCACAATATATTAAAAACCCTGAACTTTTATGAATCGCACCAATAAATGTACCTGGACTGCGTAGAGGAGTGGGTCACCACAATATCTTAAAAACCCTGAACTTTTATGAATCGCACCAATAAATGTACCTGGACTGCGTAGAGGAGTGGGTCACCACAATATATTAAAAACCCTGAACTTTTATGAATCGCACCAATAAATGTACCTGGACTGCGTAGAGGAGTGGGTCACCACAATATCTTAAAAACCCTGAACTTTTATGAATCGCACCAATAAATGTACCTGGACTGCGTAGAGGAGTGGGTCACCACAATATATATAATAAGAAAACCATCAACTTGTTTGATTCGCACCAATAAATGTACCTGGACTGCGTAGAGGAGTGGGTCACCACAATATATTAAAAACCCTGAACTTTTATGAATCGCACCAATAAATGTACCTGGACTGCGTAGAGGAGTGGGCACTGGGCACCACAATAAAATATATAAAAAACCTTCAACAGGTCTGCATTACACTACACATACGGCTGCTCCTCCATCCTCTCCATCATATACATGTTGGAGTTTTAGCGTGTGACAACCTCTTGTTTTTGATAATGTCAGTGCATTTTGAATATTTTTCAATTTGCCCCACACCACTGAATGTACTTTATCTATGATACGCATCTATCTATCTTGACTGCGTAGTGTGGTGGCCCCGGTACACAATTTGGTACCGGGGCCACAATAAAATAAATACACCCTCCACGTGTCAGAATTCCACCAAACAAGTATCTGGACTGCGTAGTGGGGTGGCCCCGGTACCCAACTTGATACCGGGGCCACAATAAAATAAATACACCCTCCACGTGTCAGAATTCCACCAAACAAGTATCTGGACTGCGCAGTGGGGTGGCCCCGGTACCCAACTTGATACCGGGGCCACAATAAAATAAATACACCCTCCACGTGTCAGAATTCCACCAAACAAGTATCTGGACTGCGTAGTGGGGTGGCCCCGGTACCCAACTTGATACCGGGGCCACAATAAAATAAATACACCCTCCACGTGTCAGAATTCCACCAAACAAGTATCTGGACTGCGTAGTGGGGTGGCCCCGGTACCCAACTTGATACCGGGGCCACAATAAAATAAATACACCCTCCACGTGTCAGAATTCCACCAAACAAGTATCTGGACTGCGTAGTGGGGTGGCCCCGGTACCCAACTTGATACCGGGGCCACAATACCTCCTCCAAACATGCTACAGACAATTCGTCATTGAGATCCCATTAAGTATGTTAAAGACAGACAGGGTCCAAGTGTTATTAGTTGACTTTGTAAAGAAAAAAACTGTCCCTGTTGCACATAGTCGTGCAATGAAGACTTACTTTTTCATTTAAAGGCACGATCTTTCAAGTGTAGTGTTTGTAAGTCTAAGTCATATTATACTTTTGGTAAAATTGGTTTTTTTTGTTCCTCTTTATGTTAATTAATTAGTAATAGAATTAAAGTAGGAAATAGAATTAAATAGAATTAAAGTAGGAAATAGAGTGGTATAGAGTTGTAGTGTGGTATAGATAGAGTGGTCCACACAATATAATAATAAAACCCTCAACTGGTCTGAATTCCACCAAACAAGTATCTTGACTGCGTAGTGTGGTGGCCCCGGTACACAATTTGGTACCGAGGCCACAATATAATTTAAAAACCCTCCACGTGTCGGAATTCCACCAAACAAGTATCTGGACTGCATAGTGGGGTGGCCCCGGTACCCAATTTGATACCGGGGCCACAATACCTCCTCAAAACATGCTCCAGACAATTCGTCATTGACAGACCCCAGACAGACAGGGTCGTAGTGTTATTGTTTGACTTTGTAAACCCAAAAAAATGTCCCTGTTGCACTTGCACATAGTCGTGCAATGAAGACTGACTTTTTCATTTAAAGGCACGATCTTTCAAGTGTAGTGTTTGTAAGTCTAAGTCATATTATACTTTTGGTAAAATTGGTTTTTTTTGTTCCTCTTTATGGTAATTAATTAGTAATAGAATTAAAGTAGGAAATAGAATTAAATAGAATTAAAGTAGGAAATAGAGTGGTATAGAGTTGTAGTGTGGTATAGATAGAGTGGTCCACACAATATAATAATAAAACCCTCAACTGGTCTGAATTCCACCAAACAAGTATCTTGACTGCGTAGTGTGGTGGCCCCGGTACACAATTTGGTACCGAGGCCACAATATAATTTAAAAACCCTCCACGTGTCGGAATTCCACCAAACAAGTATCTGGACTGCATAGTGGGGTGGCCCCGGTACCCAATTTGATACCGGGGCCACATTACCTCCTCCAATTTCCAAGTGTAGTGTTTATAACATCTTAACACTACACTAATTCTAGCACGTCAAAACCTCTTGTTTTAAATAATGACAGGGCATTTAACTTTTGATTTAATTTATTGAATTTGTTGGCATTTTCTTTTACTTTTTGAACATGGCAAACGACTGTTGAATGGTCACATAATGCCAAAAAAAAAGGTGCAAGATGGAATTGTCCTTGGGCCCTCCCACCCACCCTTATGTTGTTGAAATAGGACATGCACACTTTAACAAACCAATCATTTCAGCGACAGGGCCTACCAAACAACTGTGGCTGAAATGATTGGTTTGTTTGGGCCCCCACACCAATAAAACAATTCATCTCTCCCTGTACAAACTAAACAGGCTCTACTGAGGAAAGATGTCGTCCTTATCCTCAACCTCTGATTCCTCTCCCCCTACAGTGTGTACTTCCTCCTCCTCACACATTATCAATTCGTCCCCGCTGGACTCCACAACCACAGTCCCTCTGTACTGTCTGGAGGGCAGTGCTGTACTTCATTGAGGAATTGATTATTCATTTTTATAAACATCATTTTTTCAACGTTGTGAGGAAGCAACCTCCTTCGCCGCTCACTGACCAGGTTCCCCGCTGCACTAAAAACTCTTTCCGAGTACACACTGGAGGGGGGACAACTCAGTTAAAAAATAGAGCCAGTTTGTACAGGGGCTTCCAAACTGCCTTTTGGAGTTCTACCACGTCACTACCTCTAGTTAATTTAGATTGCAAGGCTTGTAAATATAAATACTTTGAAGATAAAAAAAAGCAGGCTGCACAGACTGTGGAGCTAGAAAGTGAAATTAAATGGACCACGTTACTTTGGTGGCTATCTATGCCCCCCCCCCCCGCCCTACACTTGTAGTTGAATATAAATAAAGCAGCCTGCATAGACTGTAGAACTAGCAATTCAAATATACAAAGAAATGGACAAAGGCAGTTTGGTATCTGTCTGCATCAGATCCCCTCTCCACTAGGAGTAAAACAGAAAACTTTTCAGCCGTTATATAATCTAGAATATAAATAGAAATTGAGAAATGCAATTTGGTATCTGTCTGCATCATAATCATCAACATCCTCCTCAGCGCCAGCTACATCAATATCCTCCTCCCAGTGCACAACATTCACACCTTCATTAGCCAAATCTGTAACTGGACTGTGGGTGATCCTTCCAGCATATGCAGAGGGCGTGCTGCAAATGCTGGATGGAGTCACCTCTTCCCGTACAGTGATGGGAAGGTCAGGGTTCACAACCAACAACACCCTTGGACTCGCCTTGGGGATTTGTGATGTCATCTGTTTAGAAGGCAGAGTTCTTTGCTGTTTTGTTGTTGTTGCTGACAGCATAACTCTCTTAAATTTTTTGTAGGGGGGGGGAGGAGGGCTTTGATCCTTGGGTGAAGTTGGACCACTAGTCATGAACACGGGACAGGGCCTAAGCCGTTCCTTGCCACTACTTGTCGTAATTGGCATATTGCCAACTTTACGTTTCTCCTCAGATGATTTTAAGTTTCTTTTTTTGCTGTTTTTTGAGAACTTGGGCTTTTTGGATTTTACATGCCCTGTACTAGGAGATTGGGCATCGTGCTTGCCAGACGACGTTGATGGCATTTCATCGTCTATGTCATGACTAGTGGCAGCAGCTTCAGCATTAGAAGGAAGTGGGTCTTGATCTTTCCCTACTTTATCCTCCAAATTTTTGCTCTCCATTATATGTAGCACAAGATACTGCAGAATGTGTGAACTTGGTAATATTGCAGTACCAATGGACTTATAATGCTGGATTGGTTTTGCAAATTTGGTTATAATTATTATATATTTTTTTTTTTTTTTAATTTTTTATTTTTTTTTACTTTTTTTTTATTTTTTACAAACTTGGGAATAATGGGGAAATAACTATGCCCTTAGAAGCACAGAGCACAGGACACAGCACCACTGGACTGAACAGGACACGGCACAGGACCCAGCAGCACTACGGAACTCAGCAGGACAGAGCACAGGACACAGCACCACTGGACTGATACTGCAGAATGTGTAAACTTTGTAATATTGCAGTACCACTGGACTTTTACTGCTGAATGTGTGAACTTGGTAATATTGCAGTACCAATGGACTTATAATGCTGGATTGGTTTTGCAAATTTGGTTATAATTATTATATATATTTTTTTTTTTTTAATTTTTTTTTTTTTTTTACTTTTTTTTTATTTTTTACAAACTTGGGAATAATGGGGAAATAACTATGCCCTTAGAAGCACAGAGCACAGGACACAGCACCACTGGACTGAACAGGACACGGCACAGGACCCAGCAGCACTACGGAACTCAGCAGGACAGAGCACAGGACACAGCACCACTGGACTGATACTGCAGAATGTGTAAACTTTGTAATATTGCAGTACCACTGGACTTTTACTGCTGAATGTGTGAACTTGGTAATATTGCAGTACCAATGGACTTATAATGCTGGATTGGTTTTGCAAATTTGGTTATAATTATTATATATATATTTTTTTTTTTTTAATTTTTAATTTTTTTTTACTTTTTTTTTATTTTTTACAAACTTGGGAATAATGGGGAAATAACTATGCCCTTAGAAGCACAGAGCACAGGACACAGCACCACTGGACTGAACAGGACACGGCACAGGACCCAGCAGCACTACGGAACTCAGCAGGACAGAGCACAGGACACAGCACCACTGGACTGATACTGCAGAATGTGTAAACTTTGTAATATTGCAGTACCACTGGACTTTTACTGCTGAATGTGTGAACTTGGTAATATTGCAGTACCAATGGACTTATAATGCTGGATTGGTTTTGCAAATTTGGTTATAATTATTATATTTTTTTTTTTTTTTTAATTTTTTATTTTTTTTTACTTTTTTTTTATTTTTTACAAACTTGGGAATAATGGGGAAATAACTATGCCCTTAGAAGCACAGAGCACAGGACACAGCACCACTGGACTGAACAGGACACGGCACAGGACCCAGCAGCACTACGGAACTCAGCAGGACAGAGCACAGGACACAGCACCACTGGACTGATACTGCAGAATGTGTAAACTTTGTAATATTGCAGTACCACTGGACTTTTACTGCTGAATGTGTGAACTTGGTAATATTGCAGTACCAATGGGCTTATACTGCAGGATTGGTTGTGAAAATTTTGTGGTAATTAAAAAATATTAAAGTAGTTTTTGGTATTTTATAAAAAAAATTTTTTTTTATTTTTTTAAACACAGGGGAATATTGGGGAAATAACTATGCCCTTAGAAGCACAGAGCACAGGACACAGCACCACTGGACTGAACAGGACACAGCACAGGACCCAGCAGCACCACTGACCTCAGAAGGACAGAGCACAGCACACAGCACCACTGGACTGATACTGCAGAACACAGCACAGCACAGCACAGCACAGCACAGCACAGCACAGCACTAAACAGCACAGAACTAAACAGCACAGAACTAAACAGCACAGAACTAAACAGCACAGAACTAAACAGCACAGAGGACCACCTAACACACCCTCCCTCTACCCTGATCAATGCCCGAGTGAAGATGGCGGCGACTAGCGGGGAATTTATAGGATCCGAGTATCGCGAGATCCGACAACGGGATTATGAGTCAGAGCCTCAGTTTCACTTTTGAATTTGGCGCCAATACCCGGATCTGTCTCGGATCCGACTCGGATCCGCAACGTTCGGGTGGGCTCGGATTTCAGAAATCCGAGCGCGCTCATCCCTATTGCATACATAGTTTATCTATACCATGTGTCTAGTCCAAGGAAATAAGCTAATGGTTTATGGTTTCTAAGAGGTTTTATGGTTGAGTTAAAGACAATGAAATGTATTCCTAGATGAGAAAAAGAACAAGTTAGGGTATATAAACTCTACAGTGTTTTCAGCTGATTATTGGGTCAATTGGACAATAAACAACTGGTTGGCCCGATATCACAGTAGTGTGTACCCTGGAATGATAAATGAATATCGTTCCAAAGCACATGAAATCTTTGATCGAGATTCTCAAACTGACTTCAAAATCTTGTTTAGCAATGGAATGATGTTGCAATTCTGCAATGGGTATATACCAACGATCATGATCGTCATAGAGTTTACAGAGTCATGATCTTTTCAGCCGATGGTCATGACAGATGAAGAGCACAGATCAGAAGGTAAATCTTGTAAAACAAATAGTCGGCATGCTGATTTTTTTTTCTTTTGTTTTCTTATCAGTCGCTGTGTCTCTGGAGCTGGACTGATGACTACAAGGACATAGCTGAGTGGCCAGATAATGCTCCTCTTCATGTATTGAAAGTACTGGTGCAGATGGTGATTATACTAGCAGGTAAAAGCAAACAGGAACTGGATTGCTGGACTAGAATGGAACCAGAATGCTGGACCAGACTATAACTGGAATGCTGTAACAGGATTGCTGTAGCCAGACTGGAACCAGAATGCTGGAAGTGGATCGCTGTAACCGGAATGGAACCGGAATGCAGACTGCACTGTCTGAGCTGAATTAATAGCAAGTCTGCACACTACTGGGAATCAGGTTGGCGTCTGAAATACAACATTACACTGGCAACTGGTAAGCACCCCAGGAAGTCCTGTTATACAGACAGTTGTTTCCTGATTGGAGACTGTGGTCAGCTGGGCTAAAGCAGCACTCTGAGTTGCTGGGATGGATCAGGTGACCAAGTCCAAGAGATGACAGTTCCCATGAACTGGTTTTGGAGGGAAACCTGGAATGGAGGTTGTTATCACTCCATTGACTGAGAGGAATCATGTGACTGAATATAAGATTGCCACACCCATACTCTGCTTCTGGAGGGATTTTTGGAGTGGAGACAGACTGGACAGTATCTCACAGAGAGGTCTGAAACCAGCAGAGCTTGAGAACCGCAGGGACAAACTGGAAAGGCAGCAAAAGAGGTAGGTGACAGGACCTGAGAGCCTTGTGTGTGACACGTTGCAGATAACACATTGGTCATAAATTTTGGTAGTATGTACCTAGCCTTAAGCAGCAGTCTGAGTAGTCTGGATACATTCAGGACGATTAGAAAAATGTTACACTTATCTTGGCATTAGAATCCCAGTGCTTTCTTACATAAGAAAGGGGCATATTATTGCATTGTTTTGTAGGTGTACATAACAAGATTGTAAGACCTTCGGTGTGAAGGACATAGGAAAGAGAAAAGTGTCCCGGAGCAGCAGGCTTGATAAAAAAGTGTGTCTACTAATAAACTGTTTAGAATAAGAAGCTCATTGTTAGACATTTTGAGCAGTAAGACATACAGGTTGAAATCACTAAGGTTTAATCCAGTGGTTCCCAAACTTTCTCAGCTCGAGGCACCCTTAGGGTCACCATAATTTTTCCAAGGCATCCCTAAGCAAAAATAATTACCGGGTAGTCCTGTTTTTTAAGTAGTTGGGTCAAAATGACGTAAGATGTATTTAGACCCCTTCACCATCACATTGTCATATCACTCTGTGTCCCCCTCTTCGCCATCTCACTCTGACCCCCCTTCAGCGTCTCTCTCGGTCCCCCTCCTTCAGCGTCTCTCTCGGTCCCCCTCCTTCAGCGTCTCTCTCGGTCCCCCTCCTTCAGCGTCTCTCTCTATCCCCCTCCTTTAGTGTCTCTCTGCCCTCCTCCTTCAGCGTCTCTCTGTCCCCTTCAGCGTCTCTCTGTCCCCTTCAGCGTCTCTCTGTCCCCTTCAGCGTCTCTCTGTCCCCTTCACTTACCTTCTTCCCTGACGTCTTCTCTGCTGCTGCTCACTGAGACTGCCGGACATGATGAGGTCACGTCCCCGGCAGTCAGTGAGGAGGAGGATCCGGCGCTGGATGATGGGTAAGTTGTTTTTTGTTTTTTTCTGTTTTTTCTATTTTCTTTTTTTTTCTAGGCAATCGCGGCACCCCTGTAACAGCGCTGCGGCACCCCAGGGAGCCGCGGCGCAGTTTGGGAACCACCGGTTTAATCTATGCTAAATGAGGAGAAATCAAGGGTGGAAACGTATATCAGTATATAGCTGGTGATGGAAGTCAAAAATGTTTATGATGAGGTATCAGTGGTTGCACAAAGTTCTTTGGCACTTAAGGTGGCAAGCTCTAAGAATCTCTGTCTTCACCCATGCACGTATACAAATGGTCTAATTCCATATATATTGTACAGTGATGCTAAAGGCATGTCAAAGTATGCCTCTGGTCATGCAGACTTGGCACTGAAAATACTTTGCTCCTCTGAAGCAGAAGCAAGAAACGCTAGAATGCCAACTTAGAGTATGAGTAATCAAACTAGGTTGGTGACAATATGGCATGATCCGTGACAAGACAGTGTAGTTAGTAAGTACGAAGAAGGTAGCGTCCAACTTTGTGAAAAGCAGCAGAAAGGTCAAGTAGGATTAGGAAGTGGCCTTTATATTTAGCTGAATGTAGGTAAATGGACACTTTAGCGAGTAATTTCAGTATAATATAAACTATGGAAATAAGACTGGACTGACCAGAGAGAGATGATGAATTAATCAGTTGAATAAATTTTGCTCATGTTGTTTGAAGGTGTAGGGGGGATGAGATATATCCAGCTAGTGAAAATATAACATAAGGATTTTCAGTGTGGGTGTGGAAAATAGTTATTGACACCAAAAGTGTGGTAATGTATATTGGACATGTCCACATTATAACAGACTGATTAGATAGAGAGCTGATCATATTACGCTGTGCTGTATAGAGAATATGCAATTATTCACATCAGTCCCTGCCTTTATTGGAGCCTACAGTCTAAGGGGCCTATTTATCAAGCCTTAAGCCATTCAGAAACAGCTGTTTGTGCATGGTTTAGGCATAATTCAGTATCATAGTTATGTAACAAATGCCTAACGCAGGAGGCATCAGAGATATCGCCTGCATTTGACAAAATATAGTATAATACTGCAGTGCCTATAATCTTCAATGGGGACTGTGGTCTGGTTAAGTTTATCTTAGCTTTTCAGAGCTTGACCCGATGACTAATGTCATCTGAAGATGGTGTTAGCCACTCATTCCTATGGGGAGGGCATTGCAGGAGAGATCTTCGGCTTCCTCTCTGACAGCCTTCGTGTTATTCCCTGCATTGATTACCGGTATGGTCACTTGCTCATGCACAACCCTAGATCACACATACGCAGTAAAGACTACAGGTCAAAACCCGGAACTTTCAATCAAACAGAGTCATCATCGGGAAAGGCTCCTAATAGACACTGTCCAGACGTGAATTTAATGGTAAATTGCTCCGTTAGTCATCTGTCTTCTCTATGTTGACAAATCTTATTTAATGGAGCAAAAATGCGAATAAAGATAAATATACTCCTAAATTCTCTACCACAAACACACTTATTTAGCATTTTAGCAGCCACAATGTGCTCATCTCTGTTCCTAATTTCTTAGAAAAAGGAGCACCACTTTCAAACATTTCAGCTTTTTTGACTCTAATCACCAACATAGGCCATAAGAAAAAGCTGGCTCCATACTATGGATGAACCCAAATCTTCTTCAGCACTAACATATTGTTGACAATTTCCGAGACTTTTTTTAACATGCAGTTCAAAGTTCCAGCTGTCAAATATTTCCTGCAGAAACACTGACTCATAATAACATGGGAAACAAATGTAAAGAACACTTTAAAAAACCAAAAAATCCGACCTTGTTTTATTTATATAAGACTGTTACGGAACTGCACATTGCTGCACATTATGTTGGGGCATGCATGAAATAGCCATATTGGGTTCAGTGTCGGTAGATAGAGCTGATAATTGTGAAGAAATATACATAGGAGTTTTCATTGCAAGAGGGCGAGAAACAGTTTTCACAATGAAAGACAATATGAGGTGAAAAGCAGCTTAACCAGATGTGTGAGAGTGTTTTAGTCTAATGGGAAATACATTCTCAGGTTTTCTGTCTCACAGTGGTTTCACACATGAAACACATCACTCAGTGAAACAGACCAATTTGTGCATTTTTCTCATTTCCCAGAAGCATTGAGGATTGATATTTCCCCTTATATGCCATATGGAATAGAACAGAACCGAGCTGCCAGTTTATTAGATACACCTATTTATTATCAATCAGTTATAGTATGTAGACAAGGAATATGATATGGTGAAAACCACATGGGTGCATCCTGCTGGATGTCAATAATGTGGGTTAGTGGTGGCATTGTAATATGTGGAGTATGTTTTGGTAGCACAAAATGATCTATTTGATGTGAGAAGACATTTAAATTGGATATCTAAAACATGCTGATAAAGTGAATCCCTTCATGCATACCCAGGGATTTTCTTAGCAATATTCTTTTGAACTCCCTACCCCGCCTCACTCGACTCTCCCCCCCCAACCTTCAGTCCTTCAAATGCTCACTTAAAACTCACCTTTTCAAGCTCGCCTATCCAACCACCTCCTAACCATCTTATCCATCACCCCCTCTTCCTTCACCTGCCATCTCCATTTTCTCCCAATTGGTCCTACTGTCTCTCACCACCCCTCCCTCTAGAATATATGCTCTGGCGGGCAGGGTCCTCTTTACCTATTGTCCCACCTCTGTCTACTGTCTGACTCCCTCATACGTCCTTTCATGTCTTTTGCTGCATTCTGTGCGAGTCCCCATAGCATTACTCACACTCATCTGTGCTACTTATATCTATTACTTCATCTATTTGTTACTTGCTTCTGTATCCGGCACTACGGAATCTGCGGCACCTTATAAATAAATAGTAATAATGTTCAATGCTGCAAGACTAGAAATGTGTTGGAATAATTCTAGGAATATGTCAGTGAGTTAATGCAATGGACTTTTCAGTCACCAGATTTTAATCTGATTGAGCATTTGTGGGTGCAAACTGAACAAGCCATTATTTGTAGAGATCCAATTCGATCTCAGTTTAGAG
The DNA here is from genome assembly GCF_038048845.1 of Mixophyes fleayi. NCBI lineage: Eukaryota > Metazoa > Chordata > Amphibia > Anura > Limnodynastidae > Mixophyes > Mixophyes fleayi. The sequence goes on along the minus strand of NC_134407.1, from coordinate 59,946,473 downwards.
TCTTTTGCTGGTTTTTGGCAGCTTGTACTTTATTATCATTTATTTGCGTAGCGCAATATGCAATGAACTTAATAGCATTTAAATCAGCAGTAAATTAGGGAATCTCTATCTTCGAGGAAACCATAATGGTGAAATGCGTAGGGTGGTGAGAGTTCCCGCACACACTTCACTGATTGTAATCTGTACACAGAATTATAAAGAACAGAACCGCCTGCCTGTACAAAGAAATTCAAACAGTAGAACTGCCTGCACGTCTAATCCGCAACGAAACGCATAGAGAGATATGCGCTCCACATGTTAGAGCCAAAAAACTGTAAGGTCGGCTTTTGGAACGCATGGTGCATTCCAGACAAACCGGAAGTCTATTGAAGAAGCAGCACCTCGTGCTGGGGGCAAGGGGGAAATACCACACAGAGTCCCCGGAAAAACAGAGCTACACTGCACTACAAAAACCAGTCCCAACTATAAATCTGGATATAGCAAGAAAGAATTAGGAATTCCAGCAATGTAAATTCTTATGCAACTGGCTTGTTACAACAATTGGATCACTTACACTTCATTATACTTTGCAATCTACCCACTATACACCACTGACAAGTGAGTGTAGAAGAACAGAAGAAGGTCCACCATATTGTGCAGAGCTTTCCAGAGGATATTGAATCATCCCCACCAGTCGCTGCGCCATTGGAGCTTACAGTCTAAATCCCCTATCACAAATACAGCATTAACTTTGTTTGTCAAGAGCCAAATAACCTGCCAGTATATCTTTGGACTTTGGGAGGAAACTGGAGCACCCAGAAGCAGCCCATGTACACTCCATGCAGACAGTGTCCTAGTTGGAATTCAACCCATGGCTCCAGCACTGAGGTAGCAATGCTGAACACTGTCCCACCATGCCCTATCCAAACAATGTGACACATCCAACCAAGCAATCTACACTTGCTTGGGCGGATGCTTGTCCAAGTAAAATCTTATAGAAGTTATGTTTATCACCTCAATAAATAAAGCTGCCTGCACCACTGGGTGCACTTAATATACTTTTTCTTTTTTCTGTATTGTTTAACTGGTTTTTTTTTTCTAGATGTCTTGGGACACTGATTATAAACATCTGCTTTAAGTTTAAATGAGTGGGACATATTGAAATATTTTCATGTAAAATGTGAATCTAATATGCCACCTGTATTTTAGTAGATTGACTTCACATACATGGAATTTAGGTCATATTTCTATTTAGGCATCAGTATTCACATTCTAGATGTTGACTTTCCTCATTTCCACAGCTGTGACCTCAGACCTCTGCCCCATATCTCTTTTCAAAAGTTCAATCATAACAAGATTTAATGGTATAAAATAATAATCAAATCTCTCAAAATAGTTATTTGTTATGATTCCTAGTACGAACTCCAATTAAAACGGAAGTGTTTGAATAAAACAAAGTATGTTTATAAAGGCAAATACACATGGAAAGCCAATTGGTGCAGAGAACCTATGCAGAGCAACTCAAAACAAGCAAAGATGTGTTTCAAATATAAAAAATAACAAGGTTAGTCCATAGCACAACAGTTCCAGGGTTAACCGCAGTACAATGTAGCAGGTTTGAGCCAGATACTGGAAATGATTAATAGTTCAGTCTATAGCAACACAGATTCAAGGTTGGGTGTAATACCAGTAGTAGCCTGTATGGAGATGGCCCTGGAGAGCTACACAATACAAGCAGAGGCCAGATCAATCTGCATATCTGGATGGTTAAAAGCAGTGAGTGAGCACAGGTAAGTCCAATGGAGCAAACAGCGGACACCACAAACCTGAGGCTGGGAAGTGGTATCACAAACAAAAGGCAGAGTCAAATATCAGGCAAAGGGTCAGTCCAGGCAATGATATGCGTAGTCAGGGTCACAGGCAAAGGGTCAATCCAGGCAGCAATCAGGGATAGTCAGATAACAGGCAGCTGTCAAACCAATGTAACAAACTGGAGCAGGACGGCAGACAAAGAATGAACTGCAAGGAACACTGATTGGAGCAGGTATATAAATCAGTGGAACAGGTGCAGGCACTAATCAGGGAGGGAGATTAACTCCTGCAGACTAAGTGGAATGTTCAAGGGCAAAACAACAGCACCTCTGGTGGTACTGAGGTACTGCAGCCAGATACAAGATAAAGGCAGAGTCCTAACAGTTATTTAAGTAATAAAATGAAAAGAAAATAAATTATCAACCAATGTGTAATCCAAGAGTAGTTAGATATATAAAACTGCTGCTTGCATAACAAAATTGGAAATACAAATCCTCAGTGCCACTTGTTTCCAAACTGGTTTGCCTATAAATCAAGTTAGATAAAAGATGTTTTATGGTACCAGCTGCATGGCAATATAAATACCCATTTATATATACAAAGCAAAAAGACAGTTGTTGTCAGCGCTTATCCTTAACACTGTATATTTGTGTGTATGTAGCAAAATGAAAAAATATTTAAGCCTTTATCGAGCACGGGCTTACTGTCACGCAGCTGGTACCATATATAATAAGGGATATACGGAGTGCAGGCTTATTTTTCTTTAGTTTTATCTCAAAATATTGCCTTATGTTGACATAGCAGCTGTCTATTAAGTCTAGGCCTATTTAAGGCTCATTTGGGAGTGGCTTACAAGCCAGCCCTTGCTAGGTGTAAGCCCCTATAACAGGGAGGTGAGTAGCTGAGTGCGTCTGATTTTAAAGCATATAGGTCAGTGTAGGACCTGCATAAAATAACGCTGGGATGCAGGTTTAAATGTTTTGATCAAAATATGAACTAATTCCTCATGTTTTAAATTTGCTAGATACACACAAATATGAATTGTGTTAATGACAAGCGCTGACAAAAACTCTTTTTGTTTTGTCAGGAGATACAGGATACAATAGGTGATGATGAAGATGGATTGTGGAGGAACAATATAGGCATCATGTATATATCTGATACCATCCTTAATGCCGAGCTAGAACCCTACTGAGTGAAAATTTTCAAAGAATTGTTTCCAATAGCCTCTGAAAGTAGCCTGTCAATTGATAGGAAACATCACTTACCACGTCCTAAGCATCTCAAATATAAGCACCCCAAAGATATTCTCATGTGCATCTATTTCTTCCACATTCAGAACCACATCTTGAAAGCAGCTCATCTTTCTAACAAAACTAGCAGCCCATTAGAAGAAAATCAGCTGTTTCGAGAATATTCTGCAGTAATCACTAGAAGGTGACAATTTGCAGCAGTCACAGAGGCCTTGAGAAGCTGGACTCGCCTACCACTGGGATTTCCCTGTCAAATAAAGACTCTTCCCCTTCCAGCACAGGAAAAGTAGTCCAGGGTAGGGGCTGATGTTTGAGGGGTTTATATCATTGTTATTATATTTATATGTCCTGTTAAAGCATGTGAGAGTTTTAAGTTCCCTTTAGTAGCATATTTCAAATGGTTGTTTGTATGCTTATTTTAGCATATCAATTAACATATACACTCAGTGACCACTTTATTAGGTACACATTTTAGCACTTTGCCCCAGACCAGCATGAATTCCTCATAACATGGATTCAATACGGTGATAGAAACATTCTTTATACATTCTGGTCCATCGTGACATAATACCATCACGCATTTGCTGCAGATTTGTTGACTGCACATTCATGCTGAAAAATCTCCCATTCCACTACATCCCAAAGGTGCTTTATTGGATTCACATCTGGTGACTGTGGAGGCCATTGGAGTACATTGAACTCATTGTCATTTTCATGGAACCATCTTCAGAAGGTATGTGCTTTGTGACATGCGTTAACCTGCTGGAAGTAACAATTAGAAGAAGGGCTGACTGTTCCATAAAGGCATGCACATGGTCAACAACAATACTTGGGTAGGCTGTGGCATTTAAATGATGGTCAATTGGTGTTAATAGGCCTAGGGCTAGATTTACTAAACTGCAGGTTTGTAAAAGCGGAGATGTTGCCTATAGCAACCAATCGGATTCTAGCTGTCATTTTGTAGAATGTACTAAATAAATGACAGCTAAAATCTGATTGGTTGCTATAGGCAACATCTCCACTTTTCCAAACCCGCAGTTTAGTAAATATACCCCCTAATGTTCCCCACACCATTTCACTACCAGCAGCCTGCACTATTGACACAAGGTAGGATGGATTCATGGATTCATGTTCTTTACTTCAAATTCTGACCATACCATCTGCATGTCACAGCAGAGATTTGTCAAATCAGCTGATGATTTTCCAATCTTCAACTGCCCAGTTTTGATGAGCCTGTGCCCAATATAGCTTTAGTTTCTTGCTCTTAGCTGACAGAAGTGGAACCCGCTGTTCTGCTGCTGTAGTCCATCCAATTCAAGGTTCGACGAGTGTTCAGAGAAGTTCATCTGCATGCCACTGTTGTAACTTATGGTTATTTTTAGTTACTGTCGTCTTTCTGTCAGCTTTAAACAGTCTGGCTATCCTCCTCTGACTTTTCTCATTAATAAGTCATTTTCCCCCACAGAAAGGACTTTGGGGTTATTACACTCACTAGTTGACTCCTCCACTACCCTGAGTTGTATCATGTCCTCCACCTCTTGCTTTACTGCAGCCCTTCTTGCCTCAGGTATTCTATACGTTTGTTAGTATTAAAGTCATTTTTATCGCTTACCAAATAAACATTGTCCAATGCGATTATTGTGGTTCCAAAGCACAAAGATATTTAATTGCAAAATATAGCAGGATTTACAACAAGCCATTATTACACATAAAATATATTACAATAAAGCAGTGAAGTATAAAAACACTGAATACATTACATCTCCTCTAACGCTTCATCCAGACCCAGGATAAGGTAGTCATGTCTGCTGTGTAGTCAGGCTGGGAGAAGCCACTTGATTATATCCAGTTTCAGTATCAAAAATACTACTGATGATGTCACTATGTATACAAGCATCACATCTTGGGGTCTTCATTGGCTCAGGGTTAATGATGTTCCAGTTGCCTGCTGGTCATAGGTTAATTCAAAGGATTCCTCTGGGAAGGTGTGACCACCTTTCCCCCAACAGCTGAAAACGCGCTGCTTACGGAAACTGACCCAAACCAGTTTTCATGCAATGTCATTTTGAACACTATGGGGTATATTTACTAAACTGCGGGTTTGAAAAGTGGAGATGTTGTCTATCGCAAATAATCAGATTCTAGGTGTCATTTTGTAGAATATGCTAAATAAATGCCAACTAGAATCTGATTGGTTGCTATAGGCAACATCTCCACTTTTTCAAACCCACAGTTTAGTGAATATACCTTCTACTTTCTTTATCTTTCATAACTCGTGATCGCAAGAAGCAATTGCAAAGCCGAAAGTAGCGGATTCCAGATGGTAATGTGCAGAATAAAATGACACTAAACATGATACATTTTCTATATCCTGAGCCTTAGATACCATTAATATATTATCATTTATGTATAAACAATCTCTAAAACATTTTACTAATAAATGTGGATTGGACCCTTAATAAATGTGTGTTATTTACGATTGTAAGTGCGATTGTAAATGTGTGTGTTATTAATTTGTGCAATTGCGTCATAACACGTGGCGTATTAATCGCAATTGCACGGTAAAATAATATTAATCAATTTGGTTTACTTCATCCAATCATTTCACTTCCACATTAGTTAATTATAACCCCTGTTGTGATGACAATGTCATGTTCAATTATCTTGGTGAGTACTGTAATAGCCGAGAAAACATCCTTATTCCGAGCTACCATTTCTAACGCTTGCCATTTCTGAGTAGGTGTCAGGGAAGACTCCACGGGGCCTATGGAGTCCTTGGTTTTTATTGCTTCCATCGTTAACGTTGGGGTTTCCTCCACCTATGGCTTTAGCAAGTTAACGTAATAGACTTGCTCTTTTCGCCATCTACCAAGCTGTCATACACGGTAATTGGTTAGTTCAATAGGCTCTATTAACTCATAAGGGCCTTGCCAATGTGCGTACAATTTGCTCTCTTGAGTTGGTACCAGGACGAGCACCTTGTCACCTGGGTTAACGGTGCATAAGGTTGCTTTGGTGTCATAACCCTTCTGTTGCTGTCCCTGTGCTTTCATCAAATGTTGCTTTTCCAACAGACTGATCTGTTGTTTTCGACTGCACAATTGGGCCACAGACTGTACTATATTTGGCTCCTCAGCTCCCTGCAGTACCCACCCTTCTTTAGGAATATTCAGAACTCTGTGGAGTTGTCTCCCAAAAAGAAGCTCAAAGGGACTGAACCCCTGTTGATGTCTGGGGCACCTCCCTTATCGCAAACATGAGATAGGGTAACAGGGTATCCCAATCTTTTATATCCGTAGCTACAGCTCATCAAATCATTTGCTTAAGGGTCCTATTAAACCACTCAACCAACCCGTCGTTTTGCGGGTTATAAATGAGGTTTGTAGTCTTTGTAATCTTAGCAATTTATACAACTCCTTCATTAATCCTAACATGAAGGAAATGTCCTGATCTGTTAAAATTTCTTTGAGTGCACATTAATAGTAACTCTTTTGCAACAGTACTTGATTTAATATTCCGTAGCAGAATTGCCTCAGGATATCGTGTAGCATAATTAAGAACTACCAATACATATTGATGCCCTAGGGCTGACTTCTCCAAGGGACGCACTAAGTCCATGGCAATTTGCTTGAATGGGACTGGAATTATAAGGAGAGGTACCAGGGAAGCTCGATAGTCTGGCATACTGGGCAGGCTTGACAGTATCTCTTGACCTCCATGTGGATTCCTGGCCAGTACAATCTCCCGTAGACGTGGTCATGGTAAAACAAGCAGAAAATCTGGGGCCTAGTTGAACCACCGAACAATCCATCAGTTTTGGCCGATTTGGACAATACCTCAGCCAGTGCCCCGGCTCGCTACACTCAAAGCACCTCGCTGGCGGAACTACCGTTGGTACGGCAGGTGCCGTGCACCGGGGCCCATGGAAAGATGCAGAGGGTCTGGGGCCCAGGTTCCCTCCTCTCCGCCTCCCTGCACCAAGGCCCACAGCTCGCTAGTTCCACTTCTGTTTCGGACATTCTGACCGGTGTATTTCTGTCAGGCTCCATTCAACTCTTTGTTAGTTCTGCCAGTTGGGCATGCGTTGCTGACCCCGGTCTAAACCGCCAATCATAAAATCCCGGGCTCTGTCACCCCTATCCAGTGGCGCACGCAGGGGGGGTTTCTGAGTCTCCAGAAACCCCCTCCCCTCCGCTAAAAAAAGTGCCCTATATAGTGGCACTGTACTATACAGCAGCCGCGGCGCTGTCAAAGAAGCGTCCGCGTATACAGCACCACCGCGGACGCTTCTTTGACAGCGCCGTGGCTGCTGTATAGCACAGTGCTGGTTAAACGGAGCTGCTGCACATGCGCGGGCGCATGCGCGGCAGCTCCCTCCCTTTTTTTTAGTGGAGGGGAAACCCCCCCCTTAAAAATTCTCCATGTGCCCCTGAAGATTGCAACCGTTCGTTGTTGAAAGTCCACTGCCGGGTTCTCGGGCACACCCACATAGGCCCCCTGGGCTTCACCAGTGAAATAAGGAGCCAGTTTCACCACCCATTCGCCTATTGGCCATTTAAGCTGAGTTGCCGTCCTTTCAAGCGACAACAGAAACGCCTTAACATCGTCCGAGGTTTATTAAAGCGTATGATTATACTCCTTCAAGAGGAGTTACCAGGTAATTCCTTTATATCAACACACTGAGTGCTTTGTGCTTTTACACTTTTGTGTTCACATGTGATATGTCTGCTCTGTAGTCATATTTGATTAGCTTTGCTGTCACTTTATGCTGTCACATAGCCATGTAATTTTCAGCTGTTATTTCTCTCAATACAGTATCGTCGTCTTGTATGTTCCAGTGTATTGCTTATACCCTTGGTTTTCAGTTCCCAATTTAACCCCTTTCAATTTCTGTACCCACTCATAACCATTAAAAAAGTCAATAAGGATTAAAGGAGAAAAAAATAAGCATATGGATGTACTTGTCTCAAGAAATAAACCTTGGAAGAACATTTAAAGATTTGGACGGTGGTTGAGAGACTCATATTTTTTTATTCACAAAAATGCTAAAGCTGTAATGCAGGTCAGAAAAAAATGTTTTTTTTGTTTTTTTTTGCTAACAACATGATTAGTCAAGAGGACAGTCGCAGATTATTTTATGGAAGACAAACATTTGGGGATTATTTATGCAATAGTTGGACCCAGCACTCATGTATTAGGGAGGCTCGATCCTGGGAATTTAGAATTTAGTGACACTGGAGGAGGAGCTGCTGGCTGGGAGCAGTCCAATGCATCCTCACAGGAAACTACACATCACAGAATGCCTGAGGAGGGTAGAAGCAGGAAGTGACGTCAATGCTTGCCAGTTAGGGAGAGATTCATGCCAGATAAGCATAGCTGTGAATCATCCATTATGCAACTTAGACTTCTGCTTAGGGCTCTGAGGGGCCCAGATTACCTTAACCCATTTTTATTTTTTGGGTGCTGTGATGATTATGTAGTATATCTAATGACTGATTGTTATTTTCTGTTGAATTCGTGTATGACAATGTATTTTGTATGTAACCTTGTAATGAAATCTTAACGTGTGCTTTGCTAGATGACATGAGTCAGAACTGTAAGTGTCAATAATCTGTTGAAATTAGCCACACCAGGGAGAGATAGGCAACTCTGAGGAGTTTAAAGCCCCAAAGTGGCAAACCATCTAGCCAAGCAGACAGAGCAAGGTCCCGATCTCTAGACATCCTTAGCTCACTTCGAAAGCCCTGTGACATTAGGGAGATCAATCTGTCCTTATTGACATCTAAACTCCAAAGGTGAGGGGTGAGAGCTATGTGGAAAAAGGTTTCAAATCTTCTGCCTTAGACAATAACGTGTGCATTTTCATGAGGGGGTCTATCAAGACTGAAATGTGCGATCTTTCTCAATTATGTTCCCTCACACACCAAGTCTTAACTAGCAAGTAGTGACTCTGGTTTTATTTCCTGTTTTATTTTCTGAAACTTACTTGTGCAATTTATTGTATGTCTTATCCTTAACTTTTTTGTAACTAAGCCTTGGAACCATTTTTTGGATTAAAATACATTTAATCTAGCATTTAATCTTTTCTCTGTGATTATTTATGAACTTACCAAACCCAGGGAGGCTCATGCTACATGTGTATGTAATTTAAGTGTGAAACATTATTAAGTGATTTTGGTGAACATAAGGACACCATAATAAATCATTTGTGGTGGCAGAAAAGGTGTATTCATTGCAAAGTGACTAAGGTGATGCCAATCACAGCCAGCTGTTCAGATTGCTGTATCAGGCTGGGCGTTCATGACAGGTGTATTTTCAAATGGGAGTTGGAAGGAGAACCAAACCAACAGGATGTCTAAGGCCCCATGAGATCTTAATCCATCTCTGCTTCTCTCCAGTGAAGGAGAAGAAGCAGGGTGTGTGATTAGAAATTAGGTAGGCACAGAGATTTCTGGAAATGCAGCCTCACCAAGCATAAGTCTTTGTACGGTGGCCCTATGAAACTGTGTAGGTGGCATATTTTAGTTAATACATTTCACTATATTGCTAGATCTTGACTGTACATGTAGGTGCAATGAAGAAATTAGCTTTTTGTATCTACCATTGTTTCTATGCATCTTTAATCATTCACATTTTGTACTGGCCTAATGTTATCTTGTATGGAAGAATGATACTTTTGTCCTGATCACATTTATTGTGCGCCTATCATGGGGAAGCCTATTTATCATGGACACTATCATGGTTGTAGTAGTAGTTTGTGCCCAAAAACAACAACTTTATTGTATTACTTTTTAATGGAATCTGGGACTGGAAACCACAGTCTGGACTTCCAGTTCAGACATTGTCCCAGATTCCATTAAAAGAATAATAAAATAAACTTGCTCATTTCCCTGGCAACACTGGCCTGGCAAACTGTATCACTGCCAGTCAGTGTCACCAGAGAAATGAGCATCTTTCAGCTGCCTCAGCGACAATTTTTGACAAATTTGCTCGATAAAGACTCTCTATCATTGATATAAGCAGCAATAGAAAGTCTTGTTATCGGAGGGTGTCTTGAAAGACCCCTAAAAGTTTGTGGTTGGTATAATGTGATAAAGTTCTATTGGGAGCCATATCACAAGGAGTTTGGTATTCTTATTTATAATGATATGTACCCAATCCACTCTGAATCAGTACAATCAGTTGGAATGTAAAAAGATATTGGCTTTGGTTGGTGGATTCATTGTTTATCTGATTAAATAAGTCAGTGTTCCTAAATGTCTTCTGTCTTCCAACTTTAAATGTCAAGTTGTCCCTGAACTCCACAGACCATATTATATCACTGGAATTCTGTCCTTTTATGTAATGACATATCTTATCAGTTTCTAGTATTATATTCTGGTGCAAGACCCAAAATGTCTCAACGGTATCTTTAAATGGGAACTCCACCTTCAGAGAATAATTTTTTTCCAGACTGACATGTTTATTTATGTTTCCCTTAGATAGGACAAAAGGTTTGCTGTGTAGATATGATTTTATCCAATGCAAAATAATGAACTCAGATGTAAGGGCATTAGATATAAACAAATCTGCCACAAGAATAAGGCAGAACATACAAACTTCACATAGATAGAGCTATGGTATAGGGAATTACAGCAGTTGAGTGCTGGGGTATTCTGTCTTTTTCTATTTGCAATTAATCCCATACTTATAAATTGACTGAGCAAGATGCCTTGTGTATGCAAAATATAGATATATATATTTTAACTATAATTATAATATATATTTATCTTTTTCCAGACATACAAAAGCAATATCCAGAGCTTCTGGATCCGGGCTCTTCCTTTGTCATTTTATTTTTCTTTACCATACTGTGATATAATGGTATTAACCAGTATTGTATATAGCACAATATAATAAGATGGGAAAGTCTGCAGTTGTCAAGGCCTATCAGATAAGTAAATAAGGGAAAGTTTTCCTGGAGCCAGGGCATCTAAGCATTACATTTGGCACTGGAATTCCATAAATGGATATAAATTTATTGCAAAAAACTGAAAATACAAAAATATACAACTGCTCCCATCCACATATTGTAAAGTGTGGAAAATAATTTAACAAACAATATGCTATGCTTCCACAACCCCTTCACTGAACTATCTCCGATAGAGGTGTATGGGGCGCGCAGTCCCATTCTCTCCCTGCCTCTTCTCATAGTATGCATAGGGCATCCATGCATCAGCTCCCAATCACTGATAGGCTGGGAGAACACTGCAAGATGATTATGTCACTGCAGTACTAGAATCCTATTGGTATCTGGGAGCCACTGCATCATGTGATCAGGGGCAGGGACTCTTTGTGTGAGGGAGGAGAAATGGCAGAGAGAGGATGGGACAGAGTGCCACTGTTTCAGTAAGGGGAGTTCCTGTGGGTGCAGGGTGGACCTATAAGTCAAGGTCCCAGACCAGGGCTCCCTTGACCCCTTAGTCTTGTGCAGTATACACCATGCACCCATGGTGTATACACCATTGCAATGATTCCAATGTTTAACAGCAATAATACATAATTAATTTATTTCTTATCTTTTTAGTGTCCTGTGTAAGATCATATCCCGGCCACTGCATTCAATGCTTCTGTGTCAATGTCTGATCAAATTCACTAATTATGTGTATAGAGCAATAGATTTCTATATTACAACTCAACATAAAACAGTTCATACAAGTTCATTCAACCTGTTATTCATAGAGAATCAATTTGTGCTCTTCGTATTGTCACTTTCAAACGGCAGCTTTATGATAGCATTGATAACATGAAAGATGAAAGGCTGATTGTGTGCTCATATCCACAGAGCTGATAAACATATTATCTTACACATTCAGTACCATCACGCCTGATTTATCTTCATGTGGAGATTCATTTACTGCTCTGCAAGATAAAGCACTTTGATATTTCTGTTATAATAATGTTTTATGTCACTTATGTACAGCATTTTACAAATTATGCTTTGTATAGGCGTTGGAGTGAAAACAGTCCTCTAAAGACCCTTAATTTGCAAGGAAAGGAAGAGAAAATATACACTATTTATAATTTTTGTGTATTTTCTCTGGAAATATAAGAACATGTTATTTTCCTGCATATTTGCATTTTCTTTTACCAAGATCTGCCATGTAGATTGCTCTTTCAAGGTTAATTAGAGATTAGCCATAGACTCCATTGGAATAGTGCTACAATATACAAGCTATCATAAACAGGTTACATATTGCTTGCTTAGCATTGTCAATTAATAACATCTAGACATTGCTAAAAGTTAAGTGTAACATTTTTTTACAAAAACCCCAGAAACTACTGTACATGAAAGTACACCTGTATTTTTAATACAAATTTTAATACAAATCATTGTTCAGTATAGTGTTCACTTACAGATATGCCTATATTGATCACTGTTCAATGTGGAGCAAAACCTGTAAAATGGAAATAATTGTGAAGGACAGGTTTCGAGGTGCAAAATAAGGGAATGGCTTATGGGGCCATCCAATTCAATGAATGTATACATGCACTGCATGGCATACTAACTTAGCAATGACCAACATAAATAGCAAAAAAGACAATATTTGTACATAGTACAGTAAAAAAATATATATATTTAGTGTGCTGTGCCTCACACATGCGGAATGTACAGTGAATATAGAGTAAATAAATAGAGTAAGTTCATAGCCTGCAAAAGTATCTCAAAAGAACAGAATATTAAGTATACAATAGAGGCGGAACTATAGTAGGTGCTACGTGTCCAGAGGCGCACCAACCTCCTGGTCCCTGCACCCCCCTCAGGGTATTACAGTTTTTTGCTATTGCAGGAGGAGCAAGTGCTTTGTCCCTCTGCATTAGCTGTAACACACATTGGGTATTTCTTTGGGCCATAAGGGTGAGGGGGACAGGAGGGCACAGGTTGATTTGTTCCATTTATTATTATTATTTTAACTAATAAAGACACGTGCTTATGATCATCATCATTAACACACATCTTTACACCAGCTGCAAACAAGTGTATCTGTGTCACGGGCACTAGGAGTCTTTACCCAGGGATCACCAGGTGATAGGCTTACCAGAGCAGTATAGGTGGTAATATGGTACTCTGGTAGCAGGGTGATCACGGAACAGGAAATAGCAGATGATGAGATGCTCAGGAAAGTCTATGACTAGCAGCACTGGCAATATGGAGGTAGTAATACACGAGGAACTGTATGGACAAAGGACACGTGAAGGTAGTCAGTGGTCTGCGGTAGCAAGTTGTACCACTGCTATAGTGAGGAGGAATGTCCAACAGAAACGAGGAGGTGATGAGAGTCAGCGGTCTGCGGATAGCAAGTTGTACCGCTGTCTGAGTGAAGGAATGGAATCCAAGTGGAGGTATCCGGGGAGTCAGTGGTCTGCGTTAGCAAGTTGTACCACTGCTATGTGAGAGGATACTGGAACAGGTGAAACTGGAAACAGGGGTCAGTGGTCTGCCACTAGCAAGTTGTACCACTGAATATATATGTGAGGAGGTGCACGGGGAGAGACTGCAACACAAGATATACACGGGCACCTTGACTTTGATCCACAGTAATATGCACAATATAAATGTATATATGACTGAACAACACTGCCAATATAGAAAGTCTCTTGAAGTAATCCAGCACGAGATAACACAGTCAATGATGGCAATAGACTCAGCGGATAGCAAACTCCAGAGGAGAACCAACACAGTCCAGCAAGGTATGCAATACACAGCACAGTCAATGAGAAGTATGCATACCGTGGTTCAGGAGAAGGCAGTCAGACAGGAGTGCAGAGATACCTGAACGGCAGGAGGCCGGCAGGATGCAAAGTCCCTGGATGGGTGAAGAGGTGGTCTAGTAGGTGCAGCGCACCGGTAGGTAGACCAGCAGGGAACACAGGAAAGCGTGGAGAGCGGATCAGCAGCAGATGGATGAGTAGCGCTGAGGAGTAGCAGCAGCGGGTCTCTGCGGGAACACGGAGGTAGCCAATAGCAACCAGCAGGTGCAGTAACGATGGAACACGGGAGAGCAGAGTTGAACTGGAACTGTTGATCACGGAGAGTAGCGGGTAGCAATAGTGGCAGCAGACTCAAGGAAACCCGGGAGAGTAGACAAGAACTGAAGACTGAAGCGCACAGAGGCAGCGGATAGGAATCAGCCAAACAGTCACGATGAAACACAGACGGATTGCAGGTTGAAGACTGTAGTGCACGGAGGCAGCGGATAGGAATCAGCTAACAGTCACGATGATGAAACACAGACGAGTTGCAGGTTGAAGACTGTAGTGCACGGAGGCAGCGGATAGGAATCAGCTAGCAGTCACGATGATGAAACACAGACGAGTTGCAGGTTGAAGACTGTAGTGCACAGAGGCAGCGGATAGGAATCAGCTAACAGTCACAATCATGAACAGGTGAGTGGATGTGGATGAAAGACTGTAGTGCACGAAGGCAGCGGATAGGCATCAGCTAACAGTCCCAATAATACATGGTAGAGTTGAAGTGGTTAGAAGACTGTAGTGCACGGAGGCAGCGGATAGGAATCAGCTCACAGTCACGATGATACAGTAGATGGTAGAAGTGGTATGGGAACCACAGTAGTAGAAGTGGTTTGGAAACCACAGAGGTAGAAGTGGTTTGGAAACCACAGGAATCAGCTGGGCTGAATAAACGAGGAAACACAGGAACACCTTCAGAGACTCATGGGGAATGAGACTCCAAGATCAGGCAACGTGGTGTTGACCACAGGTGCTTAATATAGGGAGGTTGCCTGATCTGCCAATTAAGTTAAAGGAACATACACTGAAGGTTTAGAAAGGGCTGCGCATGCGCAGTCCCTCAGGATGGAGGACGGCCACGGTTCCTAAATGTCCGGGAAGAAGCACTCACAGTCCGGTGAGTGACAGTACCCCCCCTTTTAAAGGTGGGCACAGAACGCCTGGAACCGGGCTTGTCCGGATTTTTGGAATAAAACTTCTTCAGAAGGGCAGGAGCATTAAGATCTTCAGCTTTGATCCATGAACGCTCTTCAGGACCAAAGCCCTTCCAATGAACGAGGAAACGGAGGACTCCTCGCGAAATTTTTGCATCCAATACCTCAGTAATCTCGAAATCCTCCTCCTGATGAACTTGAACTGGCTGCGGTGCTGAGGGAGGAGTCGAGAAACGGTTGATGATGAGAGGTTTGAGCAAGGACACATGGAAGGCATTGGAAATCCGAAGATTCTTAGGAAGAAGAAGTTTAACACATACTGGATTGATAACTTGAATGATCCTATATGGACCAATAAAACGAGGGGCGAATTTCATAGATGGAACCTTCAAACGAATATTTTTGGTAGATAACCAGACACGATCTCCAATTTTTAGTGGTGGAATAGCCCGCCTCTTCTTATCTGCGAAAGACTTATATTTGTTAGATGTCTTCTTTAAACAGGTTTTGACCTGAGACCAGATATTTTTGAAGGTCTGACAAGCAGTCTCCACAGCAGGAACTTGGGTGGGCGGGAGGGCAGGAAATTCCGGAAAAGACGGATGGTGACCGTAGACCACAAAGAATGGAGTTTTGGATGATGACTCATGGTACATGTTGTTATGGGCGAATTCAGCCCAAGGGAGCAATTCTACCCAGTTGTCTTGGTTGGCTGAAGAGAACATCCTAATAAAAGTCTCAAGATCTTGATTGACTCGTTCCGTTTGTCCGTTAGATTGCGGATGGTAAGACGATGAGAGTGCTAATCGTATGCCCAAGGTTTTACAAAGGGCCCGCCAGAATCTGGAAACGAATTGTACTCCTCTATCTGACACAATCTCAGACGGACATCCATGGATGCGGAAGATTTCTTTAATGAAATGTTCAGCCAGAGTAGACGAGGAAGGTAAACCGGACAGAGGGACGAAATGAGCCATCTTCGAAAATCTGTCTACCACTACCCAAATAGTATTGTGATTCTTACTTGGTGGCAAATCAGTAACGAAATCCATACTAATATGGGTCCAAGGCTTGGACGGAATGGGTAGTGGTCGCAGCAACCCTGCTGGAGTTCTGCGGGAGGATTTGAACTGAGAACATAAATCACAGGAAGCAATAAACTCTTTGACGTCTCTCCTCATTGAAGGCCACCAGTAACTACGAGAGAGAATCTCAAAGGTCTTATGTTCACCGGCGTGTCCAGAAAAACGAGAGGCATGGAACCACGAAAGGATTTTCCTCCTCAGAGTAGGAGGCACGAGGGTCTTCCCAAATGGTAGCATTTTGGTGGATGAAGCAGCCAGAGAAATACATTTGGGGTCTAGAATAGCATGGTTGGGAACCTCTTCTACATCAGAGGACGTCACAAAAGCTCGAGATAGAGCGTCAGCTTTCTTGTTCTTAGCGGCTGGTTTGAAGGTTATAATTAATTCAAAACGGGAAAAGAAAAGAGACCATCTTGCTTGACGAGGGTTCAAGCATTGAGCAGATTGCAAATATGACAAGTTCTTATGATCCGTGAAGATCGTCACCGGATGGCGAGCTCCTTCCAACAAGTATCTCCATTCCTCTAATGCAGCTTTGATGGCCAGCAACTCCTTGTCCCCGATAGTATAATTTTTTTCTGCGGGCAGAAGACCCCGAGAGTAGAAGGCACAAGGATGTAATTTTTGTTGCTCCGAGCGTTGGGAGAGAATAGCTCCTAAGCCCACATTAGAGGCATCTACTTCTAGGAAGAAGGGGAGTGTCACATCAGGCTGTCGCAGAATGGGAGCAGACGAGAAGGACTCTTTGAGGATTTGAAAGGCTTGGAGAGCCTCAGATGACCATTGCTTAGTATTAGCCCCTTTCCGAGTTAGGGCCACAATAGGAGATGCAATGGATGAAAAGTCTTGAATGAAGCGTCTATAGTAATTGGCAAAACCTAAAAAACGCTGGATGGCACGAAGAGTAGTTGGCTGAGGCCAATGTAGTACAGCATTTACTTTGTCTGGATCCATCTTCAGGCCAACTCCGGAAACTATATACCCCAAGAATGGAATCTGGGGTAACTCGAATGAACATTTTTCCAATTTACAGAACAATGAGTTTTTCCGTAGTCTGGAGAGGACCTCTGCCACATGTTGGTGATGAGAAGGCAGGTCCTGTGAGAAGATCAATATGTCGTCCAAGTAGACGACGACACATACATATAATAAGTCCCGAAAGATCTCATTGATGAAACCCTGGAAAACAGCGGGGGCATTACACAGCCCGAAGGGCATTACTAAATATTCGTAATGCCCATCTCTGGTGTTAAACGCGGTCTTCCATTCGTCACCGGAACGGATTCTAATTAAATTGTAGGCACCACGAAGATCCAACTTAGTAAATATCCGAGCTCCCTTGATGCGATCAAATAGCTCAGTGATCAGCGGAATGGGATACCGATTCTTGATAGTAATGGCATTGAGTCCACGAAAATCTATACAAGGGCGTAATGATCCATCCTTCTTTTTGACGAAGAAGAACCCAGCTCCAGCGGGAGAGGTGGAAGGTCGAATGAACCCACGCTGGAGATTCTCCTGTATGTACTCAGAGGTGGCTTGAGTTTCAGGTAACGAGAGAGGATAGACCCGACCCCTGGGAGGAGTCTTGCCAGGTAGAAGGTCGATCGGACAATCCCAAGAACGATGAGGAGGAAGACGTTCAGACTGAGCTTTATCAAACACATCGGCAAATGAAGCATACTGAGGAGGGAGTCCCGGGGAGGAAGATGAGATGGAAGATTGCTGTACTTTAAGAGGAATAACTTGAGAGAGACAACGATGGTGACATTCAGACCCCCAAGACGTAACTTGAGGGGTGCGCCAGTCAATCTGGGGAGAGTGACACTGAAGCCATGGAAGGCCTAAGACAATCGGACTTGTCGTAACTGGAAGAATTAAAAACGAAATTTCTTCATGGTGTAGTACACCAATCTGAAGGGTTACTGGAGACGTACTCTGGGTGATGAGACCATTGATGAGGCGTGATCCATCTATAGCCGTCACAGTAATGGGTGTTTTTAAAGTGATCACTGGTAGGGACCATTGATTCACTAGTGATTTAGAAATGAAATTTCCTGCTGCTCCGGCATCAATCAATGCCTGTGACTCAAAGGATTTGGTAGCAAAGGAGATCGTAACATCAAAAGCGCAGACTTTAGATTTCATAGACAATGGAGAGGACTCCAGGGACCCTAACTTCACCTCTCCAGAACTAGTTAGGGCCTGGCATTTCCCGATCTCTTAGGGCAAGAGCTGAGCATATGCGTGGAATCAGCACAATAGATACAGAGTCTATTCTTTACTCTTCGTTTCCTCTCCTCTGAAGATAACTTGGAACGTCCTATCTCCATGGGAATCACAGAGGATGGAGCTGGACGAAATTGAGGGTTTGAACGAAGAGGTGCTTTGACAGCCGTTGTTTTCTCAGACTCTCTTTCACGAAATCTCATATCTACACGATGGCAAAGAGAGATCAAATCTTCTAGTGACGAAGGAAGCTCTTGGGTAGTCAGTGCATCTTTAATTTTATCGGAGAGCCCCTGCCAGAAGGCGGCAACTAATGCTTCAGTGTTCCACTGAAGTTCAGAGGCTAAGATCCTAAATTGAATGACATACTGTCCTACTGTATGGGAGCCTTGTCGCAAACGAAGAATGCTGGAAGCAGCGGAGGTCACACGACCTGGTTCATCGAACACACTTCGAAATGTAGCAATGAATTTGGCACTATCTTGCAATATTGGGTCGTTTCTTTCCCACAGAGGGGAGGCCCAAGCCAGGGCTTGTCCAGAAAACAAAGAGATAAGATAGGCCACTCTGGAACGATGGGTAGAAAAATTTTGAGGTTGGAGCTCAAAATGGACTGAACATTGGTTAAGGAAACCCCTACAAGTTTTGGGGTCCCCATCGTACTTTGACGGAGTAGGCAGGTGAAGCGTAGAAGCTGTAGACACCTGGGATGGCACTGGGGAAACGGAGGAAAGCACAGGAGCCTCAGTAGTAGCTGTCACTGTCTGTCCAGATGTTCCTTGGGAGGTTAACAATTGATAACACTGAAGTAACAGCTGTTGGCGGGCATCCTGTTGCTCTACACGGCTGACCAGATGCTGCAGCATCTCTTTAGCGGTAGGTTCCGTATCTGGGTCTGTCATGGCCTGATCTTACTGTCACGGGCACTAGGAGTCTTTACCCAGGGATCACCAGGTGATAGGCTTACCAGAGCAGTATAGGTGGTAATATGGTACTCTGGTAGCAGGGTGATCACGGAACAGGAAATAGCAGATGATGAGATGCTCAGGAAAGTCTATGACTAGCAGCACTGGCAATATGGAGGTAGTAATACACGAGGAACTAGATGGACAAGGAAACGTGAGGGTAGTCAGTGGTCTGCGGATAGCAAGTTGTACCACTGCTATAGTGAGGAGGAATGTCCAGGAGTAACGAGGAGGTGGTGAGAGTCAGCGGTCTGCGTATAGCAAGTTGTACCGCTGTCTAGGTGAAGGAATGGAATCCAGGTGAAGGTATCAGGGGAGTCAGTGGTCTGCGTTAGCAAGTTGTACCACTGCTATGTGAGAGGATACTTGAAACTGGTGTCACAGGGAACAGGAGACAGTGCTCTGCATCTAGCAAGTTGTACCACTGCAATATATATGTGAGGAGGAGCACGAGGAGATGAATGCAATGCAGAGTATACACGGGCACACAGAACTTGATCCCACGATGATATGCACAATATAATAATAACTGAGCAGCACTGCACAAATATACAGAGTCACAATAACTATCCAGGCAAAATAGGAAACACAGTCAAATGATAGCAATAGTCTCAGTGGATAGGAACTCCGGAGGAGAACAAACTCAGTCCAGCTAGATATGCAATACACAAGCACAGTCAATGAGAAGTATGCATACCGCGGTTCAGGAGAGCAGGCTGTCAGAGAGACGTGCAGGAATACCTGAGCGGCTGAAGGCCGGCAGGAGGAGAGACCACTGGAAGATGGAAGCGGTAACCAAGTTGGTGCAGCGCACGGTAGGTAGACCAGCAAGAACAAGGCAATACTCAGGAAGCAGTAGTATATGGAACTGGACACCTGGAGAACACGGGAGAGTTGAGGCGGTCTGATAACCAGTAGCTGAGATGAAAGCAGCGGAGCGCTGACCCGATGAAGACAGGCGAGTTGAAATGAGCAGGAACACTGTAGAAGCACGGAGACAGCGGATAGGAATCAGCTGGCTGCAGACACGATGAACACTGGAGAGTTGAGGTGAGCAGGACTCTGTAGAAGCACGGAGGCAGCGGATAGGAATCAGCTGGTGCAGTCACGATGAACACAGGAGAGTTGAAGTGAACAGGATACTGTAGAAGCACGGAGGCAGCGGATAGGAATCAGCTGGTGCAGTCACGATGAGCACAGGAGAGTTGAAGTGAACAGGATACTGTAGAAGCACGGAGGCAGCGGATAGGAATCAGCTGGTGCAGTCACGATGAGCACAGGAGAGTTGAAGTGAACAGGATACTGTAGAAGCACGGAGGCAGCGGATAGGAATCAGCTGGTGCAGTCACTATGAACACAGGAGAGTTGAAGTGGTCTGGAAACCACAAACGAACAACAGGAATCAGCAGGAGCTGAATACACGAGGAAACACAGGAACACCTTCAGAGGCTCATGGGGAATGAGACTCCAAGATCAGGCAACGAGGTATTGACCACAGGTGCTTTAAATAGGGAGTGTTGCCTGATCAGCCAATTAACTAAAAGCAACAGGTACTGAAGGTTTGAAAGGGCTGCACATGCGCAGACCCTCAGGATGGTGGACGACCACGATTCCTAAACACACGAGAAGCGGCACTCACAGTCCGGTGAGTGACAAGAGGCTTCATTTCCAGGGGTGTGCCATATTTACATTCGCTAGCCCTTACTGTAAACCAGTTGTACTTGCAAGCCCTTATCCACCTCTCCAGACATAGGGGGCCACAAGTGCAACTTGCATTGTACTCTAAATTCCATGTTGTTTTGCTGTGCATGCTCTACTGAGATCTAGAGAGATTTGGTTGCCACCAGCCCAGGCTTCTGACTTTCTAGAAGTTTGAGCCCTGTTGAAGTTTTTGTGTATAATGTTATATGAGAAGCACAACTACAATGGCCAGAAGCCCATTTCTAAGTCAAAGGTAGGATTGGACCAATAATTGAGCTGTAAACACTAAACTCAGAGAGAGACATCGTTGTCACCAGTGGTCAAAGATATGGAAAGAGCCTGACCAGCAGCAGAGCACTACAAAGAGGTTTAAGCAAAGCAGGAAACTGTACTTTCTGTGTCTTTATTGCGATCATTTTCATGTGTTGATGGTCCATCTGTTTGTATGGTTTGCCATATCCCTTGCTATGTGTAAAGTGGTCATTGATCTGTTGTGTAACACAATAGGGATGCAGAACTGCTTCTCCACATTACATTTAATGTGATGGAACTTTAACTGATCCGTCAGATGGTAACTCAGAGCAACAGCAGATGAATTACTGGTACAGCGGCAGTTCAGTGGAGACAATAATGATGAAGAACTTAGCTGATCCGTTAGATGGTAACTCAGAGCAGCAGGTGTGGAAAGTTCCTAATGAGACTGGAGTTCCAGTAGTGAAGGGCTGAAGTCGGAGGAGTAAGCCGAACAGGAAACACAGAACACGGTTGCAAAGGACAGGTGCTGTGGAATTTCCAGCGGGAGCACAGGAGAGAAACTATAGCTGACCCTGGAACAGTGATGCGCAGCAGCCACAGGTAAGTCACACGAAGAAAGCCCAATCCTGATGAGAATAAGTAACTCAAAGAACAGGCATCAGATAGCAGGAACTGGGAGGTTTAAATAGCGCTCCAAAGTGCCAGGGCCAATAGGAACGGGTAGGGGGTCATAAGAGTGAGTGGTAGCTGACACATGCGCAGAACGGAAAACCAGATGGAGACTATAAAGCAAAACACTGAGTTCAGGATACCATGGTCACCGCTTATGAGATAGAGATAACAAAGCCGGTACCCGCCCACAGGACCGGTGTGTGTGACAATCTGGGCCTTCCACTGGGTAGATTTGGTTTGTTTGTCTCGCTGCTTATGCATTCGGACACCCCGGCACTGATTGGAATGAAGCCAACATGGGAGGTCCGACCAGGACCTTAATCCCCTAGTATATCTTTTAGGATCAAATGTTACCAGTCTGTGAAGTTTTCATCTAAATCAATCCAGTGGATGGCTCAGAACAGGCTCTCAGGGTCACCGTTCTGCCCAGCATACACCAACAGGAGGTCCGACCAGGACCCTAACCCCCTAAAAGCTGGCCAGGATCCCACTGGACCACCTCACATTGGTTTCATCTCAATTCTTTTATACGTATAGATATACACACTAATGTAAGGAGAAAAAACAGCACAGCATTACATGATTGTAAGTATATTTGAGCAGTATTGTCAAATTTATATTTTTTGGTGAAATCCAAAACTTACAAAATAGCACCCTGGTTTTGCCAAAACCAACACTCTACCAGACTATGGTTTTGGAAAAAACAAAACACAGTGTGGCTATCTCATACCAATTCCAAACCTAGGAGAACAGTGTTGGGAGAATGCACAGTAAAATTATATCATTTGGCTTTGCTGATAAGCTTATGACAGTAACTCAGAAGTCTGTTGAGTAGTTAAAATACATATTCTTCCAATTTGATGCACATTTCTTACAAACTCACTGCCCGCTCAAAGCTCACAGAAACATGCAGCTGACAATTAGATTAAGGAAACAGCAGGTGTAAGCAAATATATACTTTTTTATTGTTTGCTCAATCTCTGCTGATGCACCCTTAGTCATTAAAACACAATACTTCAGACTCAGTCAAAGTATGAATGTTGCATAGCAATTGCTCTGAAAAATACAGAGTAGGTGTATAAATACATCATTACAGCATAATATCAAAATACCAATAACAAGAAAAAGCTTACTTTAGAACTGAATTATAGTTTTCGAGAAAATGTATTCTATTGTTCTGCAAAAGCCACCAAAGTCTTGGAGAGATCTTTCCTAGCAGTCTTGGAAGTACAATGTGCTAAAGGTTTATGTAAAGATATAAATATCTGTTCTTAGGAGTGTCATGATGAAACTTCTGTTATTGCTGGTGGCAACCCCTTGTTATATAGGACAAAATCCTGTCTGATGACTCCTTGATGTATAGGACAAAATCCTGTCTGGTGACCCCTTGAAGTATAAGACAAAATCCTGTCTGGTGACCCCTTGATGTATAGGACAAAATCCTGTCTGGTGACCCCTTGATGTATAGGACAAAATCCTGTCTGGTGACCCCTTGAAGTATAAGACAAAATCCTGTCTGGTGACCCCTTGATGTATAGGATAAAATCCTGTCTGGTGACCCCTTGATGTAAAGGATAAAATCCTGTCTGGTGACCCCTTGATGTATAGGATAAAATCCTGTCTGGTGACCCCTTGATGTACAGGACAAAATCCTGTCTGGTGACCCCCTTGATGTACAGGACAAAATCCTGTCTGGTGACCCCTTGATGTACAGGACAAAATCCTGTCTGGTGACCCCTTGATGTACAGGACAAAATCCTGTCTGGTGACCCCTTGATGTATAGGATAAACTCCTTTTGCCATTTAATAAACACACTCAATTTATTCCCTAGTACAAGTAACCAACAGCCCATGTGCTCACCTCAGCTGATACTTCATATCATTAGGAAAACACCTTAAGGAATACTTGGAGGATAACAATTAAAGAAGGATGGTAGAAGAAATTAAGAAATGGAGGGTAGTACCTGAATAGAATGGTAAACATACTTTATACTCTTTTACCAGTTTTCAGAAATTATATTTTATGAAGGAAGGGTAGTAATGTTGACTTAATCTTCACAACATACATACTTATAGAAACCAAATAATTTTAATAAAACATACAAGCACTGATAGACCCAAAAAACTTTTTGCTTTAGAGTGGCCTTGCTGATCTTGAAATCACTAAGAAGCATCCTTAGAGTCCTATGGCATTTCCAAATAATGTGACGTTCATGTACTGTACTTCCTACCATGAAAAGTCATAACATTTTTTTTATCTCATGAATGCTGTAAAAGTAAAAAAAAAAATATCCTTAACAACACTAGTAAACCTTAAAAATGCTACTAATACCACCCCCCCCCCCCCCAAAAAAATAATAATAATAATGTTTATATAAACTAAAAGCTACATGTGTCTTTTTGGTAATGGGAATTTAAGACAGTTTACATTCACCCTCCCCTAAAACCAATAAGGATCACAGAGTAGCCCAGTAGCCATTAAAGTGGTTCAAGGTAAAAAAAATATAGTCAGCTTTTATAGACTTGGGAATGGGGCCAGAGTGACTCTTTCAAAACATAACTTGGTAAAAAAAACACTACAGTGTGTAGAAATATTTATTATTAGTATTCACAATAGTTGAGTGTTACATTGTACACAGGCTGCTTACAAGACCACACAGACACCAGTCCACTCTGTCAGGACTTAGAATCAGCCTGCAATAACACACTACCTCTCAGAGGCTGCTACACCTGCTACTCTGCTCTTTACGGTGGTGTTTGTCTCACATGGCTATTACGTCTGACATTGGCTGTCATCTTTGCTGGCTTTAAATTGGCAGCTACTACTGCATTCAGAGGAGCATACAAAAGGAGGTTAGGGCTGCAGGATTAACGACTAAACTGGGAAACATTAGCTTACTGTTTTACTGTTGAACAGACACATTAACTCCTTGTATTTCACTTGAGCCAGTGTAAATTCTGTGTTCCCTTCAATGTTTGTCTTGGAAGCTGTCACTCATTGTTATAGTGCAGAAATGCAATAAGCCCAGCATCTGCCACAGTCTACAGAGATGAGACGGAGCAGAAACATACAAGTAGAATATTCCCTTACTGTAATTTGGGTTTCTTTATTCTTGCATAAACCATAAGGAATACAAGAGCGTGTTTTGTGTGCATTCATTCTGGCTGCCAATAATGTGTATATATGCATATGTTTTTAGATGTATTTATTGTAGCTTAGAGAGAGTTATCATGTTAGCAGTGGTTCTGGATCAAATAAGCCAAAGAAAGAAAATTTCCAAAGACAGTAATAACCATCAGGCTCAGGAAGCAATCAGTGTAGGTTTGTGTCCCACAAGCTGTATAAGTAACTCCAATTATATGTTCTCTTAAGATTATTCCTTGGGCTTATAGAGCTTACATTAAACCTTGAAAATGCATAATGCACAAACCTTGAAAAGGCCCAGAAAAGAAACACACAAGGGAATGTTAATCAAATCACTAACAAAAGTTGCATGTCTGAAAGTAATCTTAAACAGGTATATTTATGATATTAATAAAAATGTATTATTTGGAAGAGTTTGGGGCAAAAAGGGAAAACGTGAAAGTAATTAACATTCCAGTGCATGTTCATAACCTTAATGGGCAGCGAGCTAAGGTCTGTACCTTGCAAGCAAAGAGCAGGAAAATGGGTTAAATTCTGAAAGCTTTACCAATCAATTATTTAATGCTATACATTAGCCCTTAATATTAACACTACAGTGGTTCTTAGTATACACTTGTTTTTTAGTTATATTTGTCCTTTCAGAAGCATCATACATAGCTTTTATTTATTTATCTTTGTATAATTGTCCGAGAAGGAGTTGCAATTTATCAGTTTAAAACAAACATTTCACTATCACCTTTTCAATCATGTGCTCCAGCCCTTTTTCATTCTAGCTGCCTCTTCCTTTATCCAAGCAGTAGATCTCACTGTACAGTATAAGTAGCTCATCAAACGATGTGAGATTAGTAAAGACGCAGCTTGTTCCACTGTTTGGTATTGGAATAGTGCAGATCTCAGTGGGTATCATTTAAGCAAAGGTGTGGAGCTGGGAAAGGCTTAATGGTCAATACGTACAAAGGTTGACCTTCTGTCTGAGCTTCATTCCATTCACCTGACATTGATTGGAGCAGGAATACACACAGTTTGGGCAAATGCAGAGAGAATTCAGGATGGAGCATAGATTAAAACAAAATATAATATATTGTGCCTAGCTGTGCTGCATTCAATGAACATTAAGGTGCCAGTATAAAGCATGGCCGATTGTGGCCAGTATACAGTATGCCCTCAGCTTCCACCTCCTATGATCGCCTTGCAACCTCCTCCTAGTTATCTGGCCACCGTTACTATCATAGTAACCAATAGGAAGCAATCTGCACTGTGACTGGTTAATATTGCGGGTTATTCCTAAGTTATTATGTCAGCCCAATCATTGGGAGGAACTTGTAAGGCAGCCGAAAGAGGTCAGGAGAGTTTTTGGTGCCTAATAAATTCTGTAGATTTACACTTGAAAAGAATCTAAGGGTTCCAGGATCAATGGTAACCCTGTTAGATATGGATTTTGCAAGCCCTGTCTGAGGTGTATTATTCCATTCAGAATTGAGATAAATGCAATTTAGATTGAGTGTGAACATGAGAGGATTTGCCCATATGCCACTCCTAAAGATTGGAGTGTTCTTTCCAAAATTTGGGCCCAGTGAATCTTAATTATTTTCATGAAGTTAGTACAGTTATATTGCTTTATCATGTTAGAAGACCATCTTAAAACAATTCAGAACTACCACATAAAACACTTAGAGGAGATCAATACATATTATGTCAAATAATATATTCTAAATATAATTATTTTCAATAAAAACACAGATGTGGCCATCAATAAAAACTCCACAACCAATACAAACATTGAAAACACAAAAACAAAAATGCTGTCTGCAAATAAAGGTATAATATGAAATGTGTTCATCGATGTGAATCCTTATTGGACAATATTACCACATATATTATAACATAATGCTGGTCTTTAATTGCACATTAAATAACATCTAAACACAAAGTACTAATACAAATCTCATAAGGGTTATCTCAGAGTATCAAAGTGCAAGTGCAATAAAGGAATAATATAATCAATAGTAAGCTCAATACATTATCCCTTATCCATAGAGGTCATATTATAATGATATCTGCTAACAAAATACCTTGAACCATCCCAGCAAACCAAGGTGCTAGCACATATTTTGCATACAGCTTTGTCAGGGAGGCTTATGTTGACACACATGGGGCGTTGCGTGCTGTCTCCATGTCTGGGGACCATAAGAATGGTGCCGTCCAACCTGTCTGGGTGTCTACTGCGCATGCACAATGTGATCTGCATAAAATACCTACTCTGCATACACACCATTCATTCCCTGTCGCTTATCGATATAGAAGTACTGTACGGACGTGCAGCACTTAGCTCCTTGTGACAAAATCCTAAATCCAGAAGTCTGTTCACTGCACTATGTATAATATCCTGTATTCAATAAACCAACGTTCTGGTTAAGTAACAACATGTAGATTAACCTCCT
This sequence comes from Mixophyes fleayi, assembly GCF_038048845.1. Classification (NCBI taxonomy): domain Eukaryota; kingdom Metazoa; phylum Chordata; class Amphibia; order Anura; family Limnodynastidae; genus Mixophyes; species Mixophyes fleayi. The sequence continues at coordinate 59,918,991 of NC_134407.1, read as the reverse complement.
TACTCACATCTGCTGACATAAATTCCTGTAGGTAGATTCAATTTACAATAAATACTGGTCTTATCGGGGAAGATTTCTGGTCCATTTGGAAGTGCACGGGAAAATAAAAAGTGTAAAAGAGTCTTGCCTGCTTTCACTGTAAGACCACCTACTTTTGTGGAGGTCATTTCTGAAGCAGAAAAAGGCAGAGGCGCAGCACAAAATCAACTTTGGTCAGGGGCGGGCTGGGCAGGGGGGCATCGGCCCCCAGGGCCGCTCAGACTTTCAGCTTTTAGGGCCGGCCGCCTACCGATACAATTTCTCTGGTTTTTTACCTGCGGGCGCGTCAGCGCACAGGCGGCAGCTTCACATGACACGCGATGCGGCCACGTCATCAATGACGCGCCCGCATCCCGTGTAATGAGATACGGCCGCCTATGTGACCCCCGCCTGAAGTCTCCCAGCCCGCGCCTGACTTTGGTCCACAGTGGTCCTCAATTGCGCAAGGGCTCCTACATTTTCACCAAAGCACGTAGGTTTACTGTCCATTTCAGTGGCGCACGCAGGGGGGGTTTCTGGTTCTCCAGAAACCCCTCCCCTCCGTGAACCAACGGTACTGTACAGCAGCCGCGGCGCTGTCAAAGAAGCATCCGCGGCAGTGCTGTATTGTAGTATAATACAGCACTGCCGCGGATGCTGCTTGACAGCGCCGCGGCTGCTGTAGAATTCAGACTCGCCTATATGGAGCTGCTGCGCATGCGCAGCAGCTCCTCTCGCAATATTTTTTTTTTTCCGGGGGGCAGAAACCCCCCCCTTCTAAATCCTGCGTTCACCACTGCATTTGCAGAAGGTCAAGGGAGGAGTTGTGCAGAGTGAGTGCTTTCCTTGCAAAGTCTAGAGTACATGAGCCTAGGTTTGTGGAGTCTTGAATTGCTGTGCAGTAGGCGCATGGCCAATTAATATCCACAAAAGCACTTAAATTTCACAACAGTCCAGAGTTGGTGGTCATATCCCATTTTCTGCCTCCACAATGCACTTCAGCAGATAAGCGCATTTATAGGCACATGTTAAGCAATTAAATAAAATGCTTCACCCACACAAGAATTGCACTCAATAAAAACAGCCCTTATGTCTGCTCACTGTCGTGATTAATTTAAGCCGTTAATGAGGCTAATCTGAACAATATTTCAGGAGAAGCAAAATTAAACCTTTTAAAGTGCAAATACAACTGAACGTGGCAGGAGTTGAAGATTGGACGATTAGATTTTTGCAGTGTGCCTCTTCAGATTATAGCACCTCTCCGCACACTGAGGTCCACCTCTAGTTCGCGGGGATGCCTCCTGATAGCAGAAAGTATACTTGTGAGCTTTCATGTAAACTTGGATGGACCACCCAGAAGCATCAGTGCAAAAGCAAAGCTGTTTGCTGTACGCTTTTAAATGGGGCCCATTAATTTAAACTTTTACATTTTTCTTCTAAAATACTGCTCAGTCCTACCTTACTCATAATATTATGTGGCAGAAAAGGCAGCTTGCCACAGATTGTAAAGAGAGAGAGTGCTAGCCTTTCAGAGAGTCTGCATGCTAATGCTGAAGACAGGATTAATCATTTGCACTCCTCTGCACAGAGCACATAGGTACACATGTGGAAGACATAGGTGTGGTTAAATTCTTGTTCAGTAGTTAGTGTTGGGGAGGAAGCATAAATATGTGGTCTTGCGTTGTGGGCGGGGCAACTGACACTGAACTAGTTGGCTGGTGACTAATGAGGTGACTGTTTAGCCAGAAGCAGGGTCGTGGGAAATTCTAAATACTTTGTTTGCTGGAAATGTACCTTTTGCTGATTGTGCCATTCTAACATCCCTGAATAGCGTTCAGCAAAGTAGTTCATCACCTGTGTGAGCATCATCTGTTTGCCATGCTGATCACACTTAATAAAGAAAGTCAGGAGATGTTGGGAATGTATTACATGTGTCACTATCATACATTTCAATGTTTGATTACATTGATTGAAGTGTGCCTAAAGATGGTCATACCTTTTGTAAAAGATCCCGTAATTACACCTCAATTGTGCACGCTATCTTCATATTCTACTCCTGGATACGCTCGTTATATCATCATATGTGTTTAAGCTTTCCCTCTAATGACACGCCTTCCTGTATCCTTTAACCCTAATTTCTGTATCATACAGATTTCTATATTTCATAACCAAAATGCAGATATATATGTATGAAATAGAATCTTTACTTGTACAATTATGTAATAATATAATTTCCATAGCATTATCTTACACACAGTAACAAGGTCGCCATCAGAGGGGTACGAGGGGTACTAGCGTATGGGACCCAAGCTCACCAGGGGATCTGGGCCCGCACTGCACACCACCAATTTTTTTTTTGCTTCTTTATGTCTGGTGGTCCAGTGGGAATGCTGTGCAGACAGCCTGTGTGATCTATGCATGGGCTGTCATATCACATACTACTCACTGTGTCATTCATTCATAGAATACTGTACAACAGTTTGTAGTACAGTAATCTTTGAATGGATTGTGCGGCTGCAGTGAGTAGTATGTGATGGGACAGCATGTGCACAGGCTGCCTGCATAGTATCACTGTAGGTAGTGGCCAGATCCTCTTCACCCCGTGACATCACAGGTCATGTCGCTACAGCAGCCACATGGTACACCGTGCAGGAGTTGCTGGAAATCTTTCTGTTCCTCTGCTGTCAATGGAGGGGAAAAAGGTAAGAGGAAGGGATAATATGATGGGGAGGGGGCATGTGTATGTGTAAAGCATTTGGGCAAGGGGTGTGTGTATGTGTAAAGCATGTGGGTAGAGGGGACGTGTATGTGTAAAGCATGTGGGCAGAGGGGGCGTGTGTGTGTAAAGCATGTGGGCAGAAGGGGCATGTGTGTGTGTGTGTGTGTGTGTGTGTGTGTAAAACAGGGCGGCATGTGTGTGTGTATAAAGCATGTGGACAGAAGGGGCATGTGTATGTGTAAAGCATGTGGACAGGGGGTATGTGTAAAGCATGTGGGCAGAGGGGCATGTGTATGTGTAAAGCATGTTGGCAGAAGGAGCATGTGTTTGTGTAAAGCATGTGGGCAGAAGAGGCATGTGTGTGTAAAGCATGTGAGCAGAAGGGGCATGTGTGTGTGTGTAAAGCATGTTGGCAGGGGGGCATGTGTTTATGTAAAGCATGTGGGTAGAGGGGGCATGTGTTTGTGTAAAGCATGTGGGCAGAAGGGGCATGTGTTTATGTAAAGCATGTGGGCAGAAGGGGTATGTGTGTGTAAATCATGTGGACAGAGGGGGCATGTGTGTGTAAAGCATGTGGGCAGGGGGGCATGTATATGTGTAAAGCATGTGGGCAGAGGGGAGATGTATATGTATGAAGCATGTGGGCAGAGGGGGCATGTGTTTGTGTAATGCATGTGGGCAGAGGGGCATGTGTGTGTGAACATCATAGCAAGACGGGCTAATTTTACACATTATTTAAAGAGCAAACCAACACGGACATAATTGTTACATGGACAAAATCTGCAATACAAGTTAGTTCATTTAGGTAAATATATATTTGTGAATGTTATTAGCAGAAGTGTGTCAGGTGTGTACCAGACCAGAAGATATTTCTAATAGTTGTGATAGTTGGGGAAATGCTTTTCATAAACATGTCAAATTTCCTGTCAATAATCTGACTGAAGGACTCTGCAGTCATCCTCTTTTTCTCTGAAATGGCTGATAGCAGATGACAATAGCTTGTACTGTGCTTCATAGAAAATGTAAATATAATGTGAAATATTGCATGTTATGTCAAGGTATGATAATTTTACTCATGTGTTAGTAGTTATTTTATATAAAAAAGATTGTGATCAAATTATCTTTAAGAATCAGGCCGTTGACCTCATTTGAGTCACTTTTCATCCGGTGATCCTCTACCAATGGCCTTATATCTCTGCTATATGGGGAGCTGAGAGTCTCTGACTCAGACATCCAAGATTCCCATGAGCGAGCTTGGGAAGAGGATTTGGGAGGCCCCTTGGATAGAGAGGATTGGGATGAAATAAAGTCCAACATGGCCTCTAGTTTAATCTGTGTGAAGCTGAAAGAAAACGCCTATAAACTTCTTTATCGATGGTACTTGTCCCAACCAAATTACAAAAAATCTTTCCGGACTCATCCAGCTCATGTTGGAGAGGATGTTCGTTGGAGGGGTCCTTCCTCCATATTTGGTGGCAATGCCCCAAGCTTGCCCCATTCTGGTTGGAACTAAGGGACTTCACTTCTCAGATTCTGCAGGTTGACATCCCAATCTCTCCCAGATTTTTCCTTCTCCCACTTGGAATTCCATCTGCTACTACACATCAAACAAAAATGTTCCGTCACATAGTCTCTGCAGCACTGTGTCAAATTGCCACTAATTGGAAACAACCCACCGCGCCTACTATGCAGGCAATTATTAATAGGGTTTGGCACTCATACAAAATGGAGTTTATGACATGCATACTATGTAATACTTCTAAATCATTTAACAAAGTCTGGGCGCCGTGGATATAATTTTTTCAAATCCAAACTTCTTTTGTTCTATGACTCCTCTACAACACTCCACTTGATATCCCTCCTCAATCCGTTACCACAACTCTCCGCCTCTCCCCATTTCTTTTCTATCTCCTGCTCTGCTTTTTTTTTTTTCTTTTCTTCTATTGGCTGTTTTGCCACACCGCCCCAACTATCACAACTATTACAAATATCTTCTGGTCTGGTACACACCTGACACACTTCTGTTAATAACATTCACAAATATATATTTACCTAAATGAACTAACTTGTATTGCAGATTTTGTCCATGTAACATTTATGTCCGTGTTGGTTTGCTCTTTAAATAATGTGTAAAATTAGCCCGTCTTGCTATGATGTGCACACACACATGCCCCTCTGCCCACATGCATTACACAAACACATGCCCCCTCTGCCCACATGCTTTATACATATACATCTCCCCTCTGCCACACCACCTCCTCTGAAAATTTAAAGCGGCGATGGCTTGTAAAGGCAAACTTGCCTTTACAAGCCATCACCGCTTTAAATTTTACCTGCAAAGTCGCTGATTTCCGGCTAGTTGAAAAAAACGGAGGATGATACATTTACCCCCAGATGTCAAAATGTTGTGCTGAGTCATCTGCATTTATCAATGGGTGTCTAAGATTATACAACAGTATATAGCACAAGTAGGTAACATTGGCACACAGCGGTAGCTGAAATTTAAAGTGGTGCAAGATGGATTTGTCCTTGGGCCCTCCCACCCACCCTTATGTTGGATCTTAAAAAGGACATGCACACTTTAACAAACCAAGCACTTCAGCCACAAAAGTGCCACTCCTTGTAGCTGAAGTGCTTGGTTTGTTTGGGCCCCCACAAAACAAGGTAACAATGAGCTTAAGGCACTTAAGGTAACAGTGCTGTTAATGAACTCTACTGTGGCAAGATGTTGTCATCATCCTAAGACTCATCCTCATCAGTGTCTACATCATTCTCACACATTATTAATTCATCACCGCTGAAATCCACCATTGCAGAAGTCTCAGTATTTTGATGTAACTGATGGGAAAAGCCTTCCTCGTGGAACTTGAAGTTCAATTTTATGAACATCATCTTTTCCACATTTTGAGGAAGTAGCCCCCTACGCCAATCGCTGACAAGGTTCCCGGCTGTGCTGAAAACTGTTTCCGAGTACACACTGGAGAGTGGGCAGCTTAGGCAGTGCAAAGCGAGTTGGTACATGGGTCTCCAAATTTCCTTTTTTTCCTCCCAGTATGTAAAGGGACTGTCTGATGTGTCTATTTCTATGCTGACATGAAAATAGTCCTCCACCATCCTTTTGATGTTGATAGTAGGATCAGGAGAAATTACGGCAGAGGTGTCACGTTTTATGGTCAATTCTTTTAGACCAGACCGGATGTCAAACTGTTGTGCTGAGTCATCTGCATCATCCCCTGGGTCTCTTGGGAAAGCTATGTTTTTTCCTAGCAGCAGTTGAGTGAGAATCTGAAAGAGGAGACGCCGTCCTGTCACGTAACACTTGAGCTGTCATCTTGCTCACCAGGAGCTCCTTATATCTCTTCAGATCTGGGTCAGTTGGAACGAAAGAGAAGACATAGCTCTTAAACTGAGGATCAAGCACAGTCGCCAAACTGTTGTGATCCGATTTCAAGATTTTGATAACTCTTGGACCCTGGCGAAGCGAATAAAATACTTGATCTACAAGTCCGACATACTTAGCGTAATTGCTTTGTTTCATCTCCTCCTTCAGTTTCTCAGGCTGCTTTTCCAAAAGTCTAATTAAGGGATTCACTTGACTCAAGCTAGCAGTGTCTGAACTCACTTCACAGGTGACTACTACAAATGGTTTCAGCACCTTGCACAACATGGAAAGTAATCTTCACTGCGCTTAAGTAAAATACATCCCCCCTCTTTTTCCAATGTCATGGCTTGTGGAGTAAGTGTGGATTGCCTTATGCTATTCCTCCTTCCGCAGAAGCATATACAGGGTGGAATTCCACTTTGTCACCACCTCTTGCTTCAGTTGCTGGCAGGGCAAATTAAATTGCTGTTGTAGCTGCTGCAATCTCCTACATGCTGCTGCCGAATGCCGGAAATGTCCAGATATTTTATGGGCCACAGACAGCTTCTCTTGCATGTCCCTGTAATTTTTTAAAAAGCTCTGCACCACCAAGTTTATTGTGTCAACAAAACAGGGAATGTAAGGGAATTCACCCAGCTGTAATGCTCTCCCAATATTGGTGGTGTTATCAGAAATAACATATCCTGAGGAGAGTCCAAGCAGGATAAGCCATGTTGCTATGACATTCCTTACTTTTTGTAACAGATTGTCAGCTGTATGCCTCTTAGTGAAGCCGGTGATACACAGAGTAGCCTGCCTCTGAAAAATGTGACATACTTGGGTACATGCTGCTGCTGTTCCTGCTGGTGAAGGCGAATCACCAACCCAGTGGGCTGTCAGTCATATAATCTTTAGTTTGCCCACTTCCCCTTGTCCACATATCTGTGGTTAAGTGTACAGTGGATAGAATTGCATTTTGTATCCCAATAATTACATTTTTACGAACCTTCCGGTAGAGGCGAGGGATAGCTTTTGTAGTGAAATGGTGTCATTATGTAATTTGGTAACGGGGACACAAGACCTCAAGTAACTGTCTAAAACCAACTGCATTAATAGTGAATATTGGACGCAGATCTAATACTAGCATAGTCTGTGATACACTTTGCGACTGGGTGACAGCTTTCATAGTTGCTTCCTCTTGAAAAGGATTGTTTAACAGTCAATTGTTGTAAATTACTACTAGTCATCTTCTTGGTCTGCTTCTGGGATGAAGATTCACCCCCAGCAGCAGCAGCAGCAGCAGCAGCAGCAGTGGGACTAACACTCAATAATTCTTCTGAGGAATCCAGGATAGTGGAGGAGTCATCTAGCCTTACCAACTTGGATGCAGGACTAACTCTGATCGCTACTGAGGATATTGAAGAGGACGGTGTTGTGGGTGTAGATTGCAGGCGTCGGGATGTAGCTGAGAGAAGGGACCTAGCTGATGATGGACTGCTTGTTGTTATTTTTTTAGCATAAGTTTCTGATTTTCCCAACAGCTTGCCATGAACTCTCTTCAAATGGCGTAACATGGATGAGGTTCCTAGATGGTTAAGGTCCCTACCTCGACTGACTGTGGCTTTACATATGCTACAAATGGCTAGACAACTGTTGTCAGGATTTGGGTAAAAATAATTTCACACATAAGAAGTGGATTTTTTGGACTTATTTCCAGGCATGACAGTGGTCTTATTCTTATCATGTGCAAGAACTGCTTCCACTGGTGCAGAACTTACACAAACAACATCATCCTCATCAACATCCTTATTAGCGCCCTCGTCGACTACACAAATATCCCCCTCATCCTGTTGCAATTCCAAAGTGGCATCCTCAATTTGTGCGGTGGTAGTCAGTTTAACAGTACTGACTATCTCGACAAAGAAGAGGACGACAGGAGGACACCGACTTGATACTACAGCGAACTGAAAAAAAAACCTACTTACCAGGATGCAGATGTCTTCATGGGACGACTCGCTGTGTTGCCGACTGTGTTAAATGATGTCATCACAAAGCGCAACTTGTCTTGAAGGCGGCGATGGACGGACCCAGCTATCATCGATGTAATGTAAGTATTATTTTAGGGGTTAGGGGTATTAGGTTTAGAAAGTTAAGGTTATGGTTAGGGTTAACCCTAACCCTAATCGTAACCCTAACCCCTAAAATAATACTTACATTACATCAGACAGCTGGGTCCATCCATCGCCGCTTTAAGACAAGTCGCGCTTTGTGATGTCATCTAACACAGTCGTCAACACAGCGAGTTGTCCCATGAACACATCTCTTTGTTGGGGTAGTCCGTACTGTTCATAGCTACTACACCCCAATTTCTGTATTATCAGCTACACTTGGGCTGTTCATGCACACATCTGCAGAAATGCTGAAAGGGGCCTTCTTTATGGGTAAACTATCAGAATGGTCAGGATTACACATAGCACCCGTTTATAGACTCTCCTGAGGGATTTGTGTCATTTCTGAATCTGAACATACATTTTCCTCTAATGCCTTACTGTTTTCTTTCAGCTTGGCTTTTACACGTAAAAGTATCTGGACACCACTTTTGGAGTCCGAATGACAAGCTCTTGCTTGGTCACGACTGACCTTACAAGAAGATGCCTCAATGACATTTGCAGAACTAGCACTCATAGAGGAAGGCGAAGGCCTCATTCTTTCCTTGCCACTGCGTATGTAGAATGGCATGTTGACAACTTTTTTTTCCTGCAGAAAACTTTGCCAGGGTTACAGGTCTTTTTTTCTTGACCAAGGTGAATGGCAATTTTTTACATTTTGGTTTACCTGACTTACAAACACTATGTACTTTAACATAGGCTTTACCAGATGATGTAGAGGGATTATTATCATCATGACTGGTGCCAGCAGCTGCCTGGTGCTCCTGCTCTTCTGTGTACTGCTGTGAATCCATTTTGATAACACCGTACAATTTGACTGCAAATTCAGAAGACCAAGCCTGCCAGCCCTAGTATTTCTATTTCAGAAATGACAATTAGTAATGGAGCAATGGAGCTCTCTTCTTTGTGCGTAACCTATATAACACAGAACAATGTTACTGCAGATTTACACCAAGACTGCCAGCCCTATTATTTCTATTTAGGCAATGACAATTAGGAATGGAGCTCTCCTCTTTGTGTGTAACCTATATAACACAGAACAATGTGACTGCAGATTTACACCAAGACTGCCAGCCCTATTATTTCTATTTAGGCAATGACAATTAGCAATGGAGCATTGGGGCTCTCCTAAATGTCACTGGGGACTTTGAAGAACACTGCTACCCCTCCTCTTTCTATTCTACCTATGACGCTGCCCAACTGCTGTACAGACTGCCATCTGTGCTACCCCTTCTGTGTCCCTCTGTGAAATGGCGCTTGATCGCCATGGAGGGCGGTACTTATAGAATCCAAAACTTGCGAGATCCAACGATGTAACATTAACATTTTGCCTAGTTTCAATTTCAAGGGAGCGAGAAAGTACCGAGCCAAGCCGACATGGTACTCGAATCTGCTAGGTTCTGGTGTGTTTGGTTCTCAGGAAACTGAGCCTGAGCATCTCTAAAAATAATGTTTTCAATATACTACCATTTAATATTCCCATTCACAATATTTGAAAGTTTATAGAAAGTGATATTTTAATCACTTTCTGGCTGTTCATTGCGTTTCTATATTGTCACTGTACAGCTACTGCTCTAAGATAATCAGGGTCTGATTATCCAATAGGCTGATTAGATTGCAGCCTAGGGCTCTGGGCTTTGGGGGAGGTCAAAATTTTTTGGGGGTGGAAAATTGTAACAGGGAGAGGTATAAGCTAAAAATCATTTTAAAGACCTAATACAAGATATTGCATCCAGTAGAGTGAGAAGATGGTCAGCTGATCTGTAAAACCTTAAACCTTTTTCTCTTTCATTCCATGAGGGGACACTGCATATGCTATAGCGGGAGTAGATAGAATTTTGGGCACTTTTACATTTGCCTCCAAAAATATAAGCTGTCCACCACGGCGGGGGGCAGCAGGGAGGGGAAGCGGTCAGTGAGTGGGATGGGGGGGGGGGGGGGGTGGCGGTGGCAGGGACGGGGGGCCCTGCCTGTTTCATTTGCACTAGGCCCCACAATTTCTGATTGCAGCCCTGCACGGTACATATAACAGATGACATTCTGTGTGGTACAATAGGTGCAATATGTTATTAATCACTTGCTAGTTATGTATCTGTGCATACGTGTATGTGCTTGTGTGTGTGTGTGTCTATATATATATAATTTTCAAAGCATAAAGGAGGAAAGAGCAAAGACCTCACCTGAATGCCTGGCGGGCTGTGGCATGCGCTTAGGCCACCTGCTGCCCGTCACTGCTTTAACACGTTCTCATAGTTGACTACCAATTACAAATAATAACTGTACTGTAAATGAAAATACTAGAATGCCTGGTTGGGCTATACAAGTAACAATACACTGTAAGTTGATGATATGATGATATCTACAATGTCCCAGTCATCTCCCTACCATGTGCTCTTAGTATAAGCATGATTACTAAAATCTACTTAGATTTTCAGACTTCCACAGAGAAACCATTTTTTTGTACTCGTTTGTTCTTTTTCGCAACAAACATTTACAGATACCGTACTGTGTTGACTTAAGCAGACCCAGAACAGAGACAACAGCATTTATTTGTATGCCTATTTTCTGATTCTGCAGCACATTTGGAATGTAAAAACACAGTCTCTGAGAAAAAAAGCGAATACATTAAATTATCTAGCTGAACAAGGAAAAATAGTCAATGGAGTGTGATAGTGCAGAGACGGGATTAACAGCAATATATAACAGGTTCTTGTCTACAGCATTGAGTTGCCCCATTAAATCTAATTCTAATTAGCAATTTTATATTTTAATTATTTGTGACAAGTGGAGCAAACACTGCTCATATAGGGACTATATGCAAACTTTTCACCAGAAATACCCATTTTGTGAAGCAGGAGGGAAAATGTAAAAATGTACACTCTGATTTGCATGTGGGTGGTTTGGCCCAACTCTAAAGTGTAGTGTAATAATAAAGCTGGCCAGTATTTGTGGCACAGCATGCACTATTTGCCCTGTATGAATAAAATGTTTGCATTTGCCCCCCTTGCAGTACAATATGGTGTACTTGGCTGTAAATTCTGCAATATTTGCACCTAATTGTAAATCAGCCCCATAATGTGTGAAAATTAGCTCTGTCAGTACTGTTCGTAGGGCATTGCTTTTTATATTGCAAGTATGGCTAGAGGAGGGGGCCCCAAAGCTGCCATCGGCCCACAATTTATTTTATTCAAGCTTATTGCTGGGACACCGCATGGCACATTTTCAGAATTGCATCTCATGACAGCTGTCACACTAGGACTTTCTATTAACCACCGTTCTTTGTAGCTGGGACCATTTAAGTGAATTCATTAAGAGGAATGGTACTGCTGCTGCTCCTTAAAATTTAATACCACTAGAAATACAATTATTCAGCGTAATAGAGTCCTTTCATTCATAGTTCAGGAGCTTCACATGGATTTGGCTGGTTAAGGGTTTAATTGTCTAGGCCCTATACACTGAAGTGACCGAAGAGTAGACTTCTGAAAATTAATGAAATCGCCCTTAATGTAAATCAGTCTTGCCTGTCTTGTCTTCTCATTGTCACCTCTTCTAAGAGCATTCAATGAATTTTAATGTACATCACAGTAGGAGAAATGAAACACATACACACACTTTCAGGATTCCATTGAGATTACATTTGCCTAGCACACATGAGTTAGGCATTAATCTCCATTAATGACTGGTCTGCTGTGTGCATGACTCAAAAAACTTCTCTATGCACAAAAGTATTTTTCACAGACTTACCTATGCCTGGTTCAGAGGGATTTGCATATAGTGCTAGGAGTTATTTGGAGCAACAATTTGAAAGGATTATGCATGTCATGGTCTTTTTAGTATAAGCATTTTCTTGCAAGGAAATAATTATGATTATATGAGAGCAGCAGAAGTACTTAGCCAAGAACTGTTTACATCACATCCAGACCATGTTTTTGTCAGTATTATTCTATAATTCCTCTCTCCTATTTTCAGAAAAATGTTAGTATTTCACAGTATTTATTTGCCTACCTACCTCAATATGCCTGCTTGATGTGATGCAGTATTTTACAATTAAACTTATACTCACACTAGACTAAGTGTCTGTTTTGGGAGCAGAGTGGAGTCAAATGTCATATTTATTTATTACATAATGCAGCTATGCTAAAAACAGAGCAAAGGAATTGTCGCATGGAACAGGGAGTTAGCGGTGCAACTTGCTGCATGGTAATGATTAATCTCTTGCCTTCTCTTTTTCATGCATGAGCATACCTGCTCCACCACCGATTGTGTTTAAAACATAAATGGCGCTGCCGGGGAGCATCCTCTGGCCATCGGGCATGTTCATGCAGAGTGGAAGAGGTTTTATAGATACATTATATCTAAAGAATGATTAATTGGATCGTTAGTGCCATACTTGTGTTTAAATGTTTATGTTTTTGTGTCTAGATAGATGTTTAGAGCTTGTTCACATATTTTGTATGTATTTTTCTTTGTTAATGTCTAAAATGCAGAGGTGAAAATGGCTTCCTATATGAATAAGTTATTACTGTGAAATAATAGATACGCTTGGTTTAGTTGATTTTAGGTAAGTGACAGCACTGCACTTGCACTGTGAGCCAGACGCTGTGGGGTGCTTAAAATAAAACATCTCTGCTACTTTTCCACAATACCTTCTTGCTAGTTTTATCGTGTGCTATATAATTTCCCCGCTCTGCTTCTACCCTGTAATGAGACACCATCCAAGCAGCATACTCCACAGATTTCCAGGAAAGGATGAGCAGCCGCATGAAAGTCCATACACTTGGTGCTCAGCAAGCAAGTCAGTAAAGGAAAGACATGGAGGAGGATGCTGTGCCTGCAACACTCAGCTTGTTGAAGCCCACATGTAGATAGACCACTACTGGTGTTAAGTAAATGGAACTGCCTTTTGCAAACTATATTGGTTTAGATGCAACATTCAAACTTGACTGTTTCTAGTGGTTCTTGCTAGCACACCCTTATCCTGACATATATCATGATTATATTCAATAAAGGGCCTGAATCATTAAGGAGAGCAAAGCATAAAAAAAGGAGTAACTTTGCATCTGGGCAAAACCATGTTGCATTTGAGTGGGAGATAAATATAATATGTGGGGACAGATTTATAGTTGGCATAGGGTATGTCCTAGACCAACTTTAAATTACAGTGTAAAAATAAAGCTATCAAGTATTTGTGTGCTACATGAAAATACAGCCAGTATTTAACTTAAGTGCAAAATAATAAACTAATTTGCACCCCTTGCATTGTAACATGGTTTTTCCAGGATCAGACTCACTCTCCTTAATGACTCAGGCCCGATGAGTACAGCCAGCTTGGTGCGGCAGAATGTTGAAAACAGATGTAACTACTGTAATAGATTCTGATTACAGACACCCTGTACACCATTAAAACAAAAAGCCTCATAACCATACTTCCCTACTCTCCCGGAATGTTTGGGAGGCCCCCCAAATTTCAGGACGTCCTCCTGGACTCCCGGAAGAGTAGGTATTCTCCCAGACTTTGGTGGAGGCGAGGCTTAATGATGCATATTTGTGCCATCAAACCCCCCCACCCCTCGCTATGCAGTCACCGCGACCCCTCATACCCCTGTCACATGACCTTCCCTAGAGAATCTCCCGGAGGGAATGTTATAAAAGTTGGCAAGCTTGCTCATACTGCTTTGGTTCCTTTAGAAGAACAATTGATTAAAGAGGATCTAAGCATGAAATATTATCTTTTCACAGTTCCTAAAATGACTTTGTTTACTTGGGAACTTGTTTACTAGTTCTAATCTTGCAACCTACATTTAAAAATCAGATTTGAACTCACCAATACTGCATCAGAGTGACTCATATCTCCCCTGGAAAAGAGAATATCACAAAGTGCTCTGTGAGGTTATGTGGGGAATACATAACATGTACTGTAAAAATATAGCTGTTATTTGCAATTCATAAAAATAAGGGATTAATTGGTACAAGGTGTTATCTAGTTGTTTTCATTCATGCATGGGTGTTTCCTCAGATAACATCATTTATTATTTGCTAACTGAATGCTTCTACATATCTGACAGTCTATTCCAAGTCCTAAGTGTTATCTAAATAGACTGCCTTTTTCCCATTAATGAATGCTATTTTATTTACCTGTCTACTTCTCATATCTCAGAAAGAAGATAATCTGTGCAAAGCATTTCAATTATCATAGACTGCACAACACAGTACCGCTTAGCAGCCTATTTATTATTGAGAGCTCCATTGCAGCAATAAGTCAGATGGTTTTTTTTTTATCACTACAAGGCAGCTGAGTGATAATCAGATACCCTGGCAATATTAGCCTTGAACTGTAAGAGTTAACTTACCACTGTGCTGGGCCAGTCTTTGCAGATTTGCATATGTGTGCAGGGGCGTAACGTGGGCGGAGCAGGTGCTCCAGGCGCCAGAGCTTAGTCACCGGCAAGAGCAGACTAAACAACTGCGCAGAAATTATGCATTTTCGCCATTTGCGTCATTTACAGACGCAGCATGTTGGGGGCAACATCCATTGCTGTGAACTACTGGCCGAACAGGGGCGGAGTCTCTTCCTGTGCACAGCAGCACAGTGCACATACTCACCCCTTGACCTCTGCTCCTCTCCCCACCTCCTTCCTGAGGACCTCTGCTCTTCCCCCTGCTTCCATCACTGTTCATTTATCTGAATTCCTACCTTCCCCTGTGTGTGTATACCTACTACCCCCCTATTTCTGTCTCCTGTGTGTATATCTCTATTACCCCCCTGTTTCTGCCTCCCCCTGTGTGTATATCTCTATTACCCTCTTGTTTCTGTCTCCCCCTGTGTGTTTGCTTCTCTTTGTCTGTGCATTTATCCCCCCATGTGTGTCTTTGTACCCCCTTTGTGTGTATGTGCATATGTGTCTCCTTTTTGTGTGTCTGTCTATAATTTTGTATCTGCCCCCCTGCCCCACACATGTCTCTCTTTGTTGTTACCCCTTTGTGTTTGTGAGTCTCTGTATTGTGGATGTCTGTCCTTTTCTTTCCCCCTTTTGTATCTGTCTCCCTTTACCCCTCTTACTCTATCAATCCCCACCCAACGTCTTCTGACCTGTCACCCACCGCCCACTTTTCCACTGTGCCCCTTGCAACTAGGGCCATCTTAACAACATATATAGATATATATATATAGATATAGATGTATAGAGATACAGATATAGATATAGATATATAGAGATAGAGATAGATAGATGTACTTGCTCAGTGACCCTTGAAGGTTTTTTTTGCAGGTTTTTTCTTTTGCAGGATTATTTATTCTAATTAAAAGCCCTGCATATGGGACCCCCTTGCCCGTGGGGCCCCCGGGCACCTGCCCATCATGCCCAATGGAAAAGATGGCCCTGCTTGCAACCCATTTCAACTTCTGCTCTGTACTGTTTTCATACCTCCACCCCCCTCCCCCACAACTTACCTTTCTCCTCCACTTCTGCTGAGGATGATGGAGTCCTGCTGGCTCTACAGATCAGAACCAACGTGGACCAACCTGGGGATAGCAGGTAGGCAAAATCTTATGATTTTTAGTAATTTTTAGCCTATTACCCTGTTATTGCTGGCTTTTGCCAGTGAAAGGCGCCACCATGCGATCTGTGCAAATACTATGTCGGTACCAGTGCAATACCTATTCTGTTAACAGATAACAGATTTACATAATTTAATCAGTTAAGAAAATGCTTTATTCCTTGAATAAAGCAATTTTAATGTATGAAAGTTTTTTGAATATTTAAAAAAGTAAAATACATTTTGTCTATTTTTTTCTTTTGTAAATGGGTCTGTTCTTGATAAATATGGTCCCTAAATCTTTGAACTGGATCTATTGCTTTTAAAAGAAAAAAAAAATATCAAGCCATATCAAAATTACTTTGCTATAAATACAGAAATAATCAATAAATCCTTTTTTTAAATGTAATACTTTTGACGTGTCTTTTTATGGGGCGGATAGTTAAGAGACCTTAAAATATCAGACTTGTTAATATATAGCATTTTTACTTTGTATAGCAATACAAGATTCCCACTGCACTGCTCCAGAGACTACAGAGGTGAAGCAGACAAGTTGCAAGGTAAGTGGGCCTTCAGTCAATTACACTTTATTTTTATCAGTGCCTCTGGCTCTTCAATGTTGTAGAACTACAAAGCACATCATGTCCTGCCAGAAGGTTAGCTGGAACTTGTAGTTCCAAAATAGCTGGACAGCCAAAGATTACTGTTTCATTGTCCCCTACAAATGCATTCCCCCATTAGGACCTTCATGCCCAGTCTGACACTGGCCCTGCTGTTTTTTTTACTTCAGCTTGCCGCCACATAAAGACCATGCCACTCCCCTGCCATCATATGCTGACCATGCCCCCTAACTTGGCAGAGGAGGGAGGGGGCACCGAAGCATGCTCCCCATCTCCAGGTGCCATGGCTCCACACTACATCTCTGCATGTGAGAGCCAGCCTGTGGATGCATCCATGCCTAATTGTGTCATAATTAGGTGAAGGTGTCCTTATTGCCTAGACCAACACTTGCCCACCCAGGCCCGCCCCCTTTCTGCCTTTCCAGGTTTAAAAAGCAAGTCGCTGATACACAAAAATATATATATGGATGTATTTGTACTCATGCATGGTATGGACATAAGTATCTTGGTCAAAAAAAAGACCCAATCCAATTCTAAATGAGCCCCAATATGCTCACATTTAGGATGTTCTGGCAAATAAAGCAATTCCCATTAAAATTTGGAAATAGGATGCATACTAATAATATAATAGGTAGATAAATCAGACAGCAGTTATTTGCTTTATTATATAAATATAAGCTGTACTACAACTCCTTCACCTTTTATATGGTTACTATTACATTAAAATGAATTAATCTCATGTTAGATTGAACCAACTATTTATTTTAATCTACCACCAATGTTAAATTTAAAATGGCAACCACATTGTGAGACTTGATAGCTTTGTAAATGAGACTGTGTGCCTTGAAATACGTAAGCCATGTCACCAACACAGAAGACACCAGTCCCGACTTGCTATTACTGCACTATATGTCTTTAGAGTCTATTGCTGCCTTTATGTTTGCTTCTATTTCTACTAGTGATGCTCACTGACCCCCTTGTTTTGGTTTTGGTTTTGGATCTGGATTACCTTCATGTTTTGGTTTTGATTTTGGCAAAACCTCCCTTGCGTGTTTTGGTTTTGGTTTTGTTTGGTTCTGTTTTGCAATTTGTTAAAAAATTCCATTTTCTTTTGGCTAAAATAACATAATTTAGTGCTCCACCTGTTTCTTGGATAAGTGAGGTAATTCTACAGCTAATAAATGTCAAAGAGCGCTGACCCCCCCGGGATGTGTGCTTTTATCAGACACACATCAATCCAGGGTGCCAGACAACGCATTAAAAAGAGCTATTGAAATCAATAGCACAAAAGGCAGTTGGGTGTCTAACTGTATATTACATTACTACGTCCTTGCTCTTACCAGAAGCGCAGTAGCTGCTACACTTCTTAAACACGTAGGAAGAGATCTTGCCACAGTGTCACCATGTTTCTGTGCACAACCATCAGCTTCCATACAATATAGCTCAAAAGGTTTTTCATAATCAGGTATTCCCAGAGCAGGTGCTTTAGTCAGACACTCCATAAGGTCAAAGAATGCTTGCACTGACTCCTCTGTATGTGTAACATGCTCAGGCTTTGAGGATGAAACTAAATCCCGCAATGGCAAGGCCAGAATAGAAAAACCTGGAATCCATGATCTACAATATCCACACATCCCTAAGAAGGTACAGATCTGCTGTTGGTTCTGCGTCAGTGTCATGTCTTGTGTGGCCTGAATCCTGTCCTTTGTAAGGTGCCCCTGGGTAAGACAGTGTCCCAAGTATTTGACCTTGTTCTGACATGGATGTAATTCATCCTTTGTAACTTTGTGTCCTGTCTGTAAGAGATGAAGCAACAACAAGTTAGTATCAGACACTGAGGACATAAATGAATCAGAACACAGCAACAAATCATCAACATATTGAATTAGGGCAAACCCATTGCTTGGTTGGAAGGATTGTAAACAGTCATGTAAGGCCTGGGAGAAAGTACTGGGAATGTCAATGAACCTCTGGGGAAATCTTGTCCATGTGTATCCCCTTATATAGGAGAAGGCAAAGTACAATCAGGATTAAGAGGGCCAGAGAAGAAGGCAGAAAAGAGCTCAAAAGAGCTCAATCACCGTAAAATGACTGGCAAATGGTTGTATCTGCATAAGGATGACAGCTGGAATGGGGGCACTTTGGGGAATTGCCTCTCAACTAGTTTAATAATTCCCCTTAAGTCTTGGACTAGTCTGTAGCACCTCTCCCCATTCTTTTTCACTGGGAAAATTTGACTGTTAGCTGTGCTAGATGTACGAATCAAAATTCCTGGTTGGAACAGCCTTTCAATTACAGAATCCATCCCCTAATTCCACCTCCGGTTTTAATGGGTACTGTGGTATTTTTGGAGGTTGCTGCCACTTTTTAATTGAATCATTACAGGTGCTACATTTGCCATCATTACAGTGTCCATAGAGAATCCGGTATTTGCAATGTAATTTCCACCTGAGATGGACTTTGATCTAGAAGAGTGGAGTGCAGCATTAGCCTATGTGGGGTGTCTCACTTCATGTGTGAACTTTCCTGGGATATCAAGAAATACACCATCAGGGGTGCAGTAAATGACACATCTCATTTTGCACAATAAATCCCTGCCCAGTATGTTAGAAGGAGCCCCTGCAGCCAAGAGAAATTAATGTTTGGCATGCAGTCCCTTACTAGGTGTCCCACTTTTAAGCATCTAAAACACTTCCCCCAACTCCTGTCGTTTTCTTTCCCCACAATAAGTGTTGTTATAATGTGGTTGTGTGTGCAGTCCTTCTGGTGCCTGGATACTTGCCATCATTAACCTTTCGCTTTGTGCTTCCTTCCTTTTATATAAACTTTTGTCACGTTTCACAGAAGACTCCCTAAGGGAGTCTACCGTAATTCCCCTCCAATTTGGTAAAGAGGTTTGTACCCTGGTTTTTAGATTATCCCGTAGGCCATCCATTAGTACTGGAACAGCTACTTTCCTGTGATTTACATCATCTTTTATGTCTGATATCCCAGTGTATTTGGTCATTTCTACCAGGGCATTGAAAAAATAATCTGTTGCAGGTTCACCATCATTTTCTTTAATAGTGAAAATTTTGTTCCAGTTTGCTACTACTGGAAAATGTACACCCAATTGGAAGGTTATATGTTTTATATTGGTTTGATTTGTGGGCAGCAGTGGTGGCTAAGCGGTGGCTTAGTGGTTAACAGTTCTGTCGCACAGCACTGGGGTTATGAGTTTAATTTCCGACCATGACCTTATCTGTGTGGAGTTTGTATGTTCTCCCCGTGTTTGCGTGGGTTTCTCCGGGTGCTCCGGTTTCCTCCCACACTCCAAAAACATACTGGTAGGTTAATTGGCTGATTTTAAATTGCTCTTAGTCTCTCTCAGTCTGTGTGTGTGTATGTTGGGGGATTTCGATTGTAAACTCCAACGGGGCAGGGACTGATGTGAATGAGTTCTCTCTGCAGCGCTGCAGAATTAGTGGCGCTATATAAATAAATTGATGATGTTGATGATGATTATCTTCATCGGTTAAGGACTCATCTTCCTCCAACATACGATCCTTTATTAACTTTTGTATGTCAGTATAACATATCTTCAAGTAGGGCCATGGAATTTAAGACATCTCTCGCCATGTTATTATTTGCATCTTATATGGCTATAATTTTTGTCTAGTCACCTATTTGAATTCTAATTATATTAAAAAATGATTTTATCACTTTTACATTATCAGGGTTCTGATAGGGGAAATAAAGATAATTATATGGTATACAGTCATCATTATCACTTAGTCACTTAATTGTCTTTATATTTTATACAGCATAGTTTTTTCACCACTATACATCAGTCACTTAAGTTATATATTGGTCACTTAATTATTTCCCTTTTTTCTTTCTTTTTTGATTGATCTTATATTTAATAATGATTTCACTGTTTCATGTATTTTCTTCTGTATGCACATCATTAATTAATGGTATGTCACTTTACTCACTAATATATCTATATATTTAATTGGAAAATTTGCTGATAAAATTTGAAAGGATTATGTATTCTAATTCGAGATGACTTTTATAATCCCTATCATGAACATCATATGATTTTCAGATCTATGGGATACAATATAATGATACCTATTTTATATTGTTTTATTTTTAATTAAATGACGAATTGAAAGGATTGGAAATATGGATATTTGAGTATCTGAGTTGTTTGTGTATTTTGATTGCGTTCATCAAAGGAAGATATTCCCTGTATTCTGAGGAGAGTCCACCTAGAAAGTGATAGAGATTGAGATAGTCATCCTATTGGGTGACGTAAACATTTATTGAATATTGGAAAATTGATTGATAAGAACTAAAATCCAAAATGGTTATTTATTTAATGTACGATATTTTAATTCCTATAGTTAAAATGAAACATTGCAGGATTATCAGGTTTATGATATATATAAAAATGGTACTTACATAAGACTATAGCATTTTAAAAATAACTGCGGAATTATAATATAGAAAATATCAATTACTGATATCCAAATTGACAGGGTATATCTGATCTAACTCATACAGCAGATTCTGACATTAAAGGAAGGTATAATCAGTTTTGTTTATCCATGAGAAAATAACCTATTAGAAAGGAGACGGAGACGGAGTAAGTTACCTCATTGAAGGATAGAAATGCTCATCATCTACAATGAGGAAGAGGTTACTAACAACGTTGCTATGTATGATGCCACAATTGTAGGTATGTACTCCAATATAAGGACATATCAGGAATAGCCATCGGTTTGCCTCGTCAAAGCTTATAGCGAAACGCGTATAGGCGGATGCTATGTTCACTGTTGTAATTCCTCATTACCATATAAGATTTATACTCTATTTGTCTATTTGTGTTAAAAGCATATAGGTCAGAGTAGGACCTGCATAGAATAAGGCGCCCTTGACATTGAGATGCAGGCTTAAATGTTTTGATAAAATTATGAACTAATATCTCATGTTTTCACTTTGCTAGATACACACAGATACGCAGTGTAAAGGATAGGCGCTGACAACTCTCTTTTTTGTTTTGTATACATATATGGGCATTTGTATTGTCATGCAGCTGGTACCATATACAATATGGGATATACTGAGCGCGGGCTTATTGTCATGCAGCTGGTACCATATATAATATGGGATATACCAAGCGCGGGCTTGTTTTTTCTCTGGTTTTGATTCAAAATATTGCCTTATTTTCATAGCAGCTGTCCATCAAGCCTATTTAAGTCATATTTGGGTTCGGCTCACAAGGAAGCCCTTGCTAGATGTTAACCCCTATACCTGGGTAGTGGGTGCATCTGATTTTAAATGCATTTTAATGGTGTTTAAAGCATATATATCAGTGTAGGACCTGCAGATAAAGAGGTGCCCTTGATGTTGGGATGCAAGCTTAAATGCTTTGATCAAAATATGAACTAATGCCTCATGTTTTCATTTTGCTAGATACACACAGATATGCAGTGTAAAGGATAAGTGCTGACAACTGTCTTTTTTGTTTTTTATACTCTATTTGACTTAGTTAATATGTGCTAATGTTGATGGAACCTGACAATGATGAATTGGGTAGCTTATATTAGGCAGTAGAAGAGTTCAGTTAGATTGTCAGGATTTGCGCATTATGAGAGCAGCATAGGTATACACCATTGACATGAATTTGTTTATTCTGTCTGAGGAGCATGTCTAATTACACAATTTGGACAGCAGTGATTTCTTGCTATGCTAGTTATTTAGAAGTCAATTTTGTCTTTATTGTGTTAAAATAGAATAATTTACTGCACCAATTGTGTAGGCTCTAATATACCAATATAAATCCTTAGAGGATTCTGATGTTACCTGGCAATTCTATATAATATAACTGAACCAGTAGAGACATATATCAACCATACAGCCCTAATATAGGGGTGCTTACATACATGGTTTCCAGATGCATAGAGTATAAGATAAGAAATAATGAGAATAAAAGTCAATAATATAAGACAACAACATTATGTTGAGGAAAATATATGTTTAATATGATAATACATAATATAAAATTATAATTGATGAATAAAAATACATATTCACAAGAACAGCGTCACGGCTAGGCAGTATTACTGCCTATCTTAACAGGTCTTTATAATTGGTCAATGTTTGGTTTTCATATTTTAATATTTCGTTACAAGTTCTTTCCAAATTAGTATATAAAGAATTTTCTATACATTGTTTAGGATTTTTCATACTCTAATACAGATTGTGATTTTAAAATATTATTTTTGTTTTTTGAGTGCCCCATGAAAAACTCACTTTCATTAATTTTGCTTTGATCATATTTGAAGATCATTGTGTGAGGGCGCACCCTTCCCTTGTATTTATCAGAACTAAAATAAAATATTTCTATATTCATACTTACACAATTAAGGAAGATTGGTAACTCACTTGGTGCGGTGTGTAGTATCTCTTTCAGTATTTGGAGGAAGACAGGCTATCAACACCACTCACCAATCTTTATTAGTTGGCTCATGAGCATTGCCCAAATCTTTCCTTGGGTCTGGGAAATCAGACATAATTCAATGCAGCTCAGACCTAGCCCATGGACAATGCATAATTACATGTCTTATGTGAACTACACCATCCTTGTCTGCTTTCCCATTAGGGGGTAAATGTATCAATCTGCGGGTTCTTCAACACCTGCGTGTTCAGCCTCTTCCGCGATTAAATTTCAAGCGGCGCTGCATTGTAAAGGGTTAACTTCCCTTTACAATGCAGAGCCGCTTGAAATTTAATCGCGGAAGAGGCTGAACACGCGGGTGTTGAAGAACCCGCAGATTGATACATTTACCCCTAGGAATTTCTAATGTACAGACTGGATGTAAGCCCACTAAATCACTTCATTCAGGACCAATCACTGGACGCACTGTTTCAGTACAATGAATGTTTCCCCGCCTATTGGTTTCTACACAAATCTCACCGGTTTCAGCCAGTGCCCCGGCTGGTGGGGCTGCTCCCTTTCGTTGTCTACGTGGCACTTCTTGCATATTAATTGCATGAGCAATGGCTGAAATAACAGTGTGTTTGTCATCTTCTTCAGAGACATTGCCTTGTATACCACTCAATATAGGATATAAATTACTTATGTTGTTTTTATAATTTTTGGTATCGGGTGTACTTTCCTCCGAACTCATATGACAGTAGGGGCACGCTTGAGCTTGCTTCTCTTTGCTTCGCAATGCTACCTTTCACTGAACATTCGGTCTCGTGCCACATATTCCCTTCCTGTTGCCACAGTTTCAAATAGTCAGTGTATTTAATTGACATTTTTAGTGATTTGATCAAACAAATTTTATCTATCTTATCTTTTAAAGTATTTAATACCTCTGGATCAAAACTACCAACCACAGAAAGGGGTTTCACACATTCATCGGTCATCTTGACCCATTTATCACAGTATGCTGCTGCGTACACACAATATTTCACACCCATAATATACTTCGCCGGACCTATTGGCCCTTGCTTGACCCATATTTCATTGA
This sequence comes from Mixophyes fleayi, assembly GCF_038048845.1. Lineage (NCBI taxonomy): Eukaryota > Metazoa > Chordata > Amphibia > Anura > Limnodynastidae > Mixophyes > Mixophyes fleayi. Next base: position 59,895,043 of record NC_134407.1, on the reverse strand, counting down.
CCATGTCACACGTTTGTTTAGCACCCATGTGGAAACGGAATCCTCAACGCTTTGCAGTACAAAACTCCCGTTAGAGATTTGTGGTGGTCGTGGACGAATTCTGTAGCCTGCGTCCACTCACTTCTTCTCCACTGCGTATCACTAAACAAAACACATGATTTCCAGTGTACACAAAGAGGCGCCTATCAACAGTCACTTTTAACTGGGAGAACGTAAATATCAACATTTAGTACCCGTGCTGGAGCGGACTCCTCAACGCTTCGCAGCACTAAACAATACTTCGGCTTTTGGCATCATGAACAGTTGTAAATTTTACTGGTCTATCACAAGGATCTTTATTGAGTGCTACCAGGGGTGAATTTATCAAGCTGCAGGTTTGAAAAAGTGGAGATGTGTCCGATAGCAGCCAATCAGATTCTAGCTGTCATTTTATAGACTGTACTAAATTAATGATATCTAGAATCTAATTGGTTGCTATAGGAAACATTTCCACTTTTTCAAACCTGCAGCTTGATAAATTCACACCTGGCTGTCTTGAATATGTTTGATATGCAGGGTACTTGCTGACAATAATTATTGTATGGGTTGAAATAAAAACATATAATATACTTAATATGATTTATTTCAGAAAATTGAGAACCATACTATAAGTCATTTATAATTAAAGATGAGAACAGTTTCTGGAATGTGCACTACAGTAAATTAAAACAGTGCTCTGAAATTAAGTTCCATCACATCATGCCAAAAAGCCTTGTGTCCATGTGAACTTCCTGGAGCAACTGGAGGCCTTTGTGGCTTTTTTTCAAAGAATACACGGTAACGTGACCACTACATTTCCCACGTGCCTCAATTAATGTTTTAAACATGTAATTTTCTCGCCAATTACACAAGTGCTGGTTTCTACAATCAAATGTAATGGTTAGATTTTTTTTTAATTAGCCTAGCTAAAATTAAACTGTAATTGCTGCAGTCTGTACTCAAGCAGATGGCACTATGATGCAACAAAAACAAACACTATAAAAAGGGAAAAATGTATTTGTATAAAAGCATTTAGTTCCAGTGCGATAGGTAAATGCTTTTGTTTTGGGATATTAACTGTGTGGTTGTACAATGAAGAAAGTAAGATGGATTGTAGTAAGCACAAACTCAATGACTGGTGAGCAAGTTTCTTCTGCATTAGAGATTCAGCTAATTTTACTATAACTATAGTAAAAATCAAAACAAGAATAAGTAAAGGAAAGCAAATGAACAGGGGCAATACTGCTAGCATTGGGAAAGGTGGCCATGCTCTATAGGATGCCTGCTGCATTATTTCATGTTCATTTTAGAGCATTTTAAAACTCTTGAAATGAATAAAAAACAATATTTTTATGATTAAACTAAGGCAAGTTGTGCTAAATCTGTACCACTACCATAATTGTTATGCAAATCACATATAATTATTACAATATTTATGCAGATACCTTGGAGGATAAATTACTTGAATAGTTATAATTTTCTTTGCTCAGATAATAAACTTAGAGTGGATTGTTACCTAAAATGATGTTTATTTTCTTGTGTAATTGAAGAAGGCTAATTGTTCTATCTCACCCTTCCTTGAATGCTGTGTTTATTAAAAAAGAATCAAAATAGAGATAGTTAACTAGATAACAGGGCGCATGAATGACACACTGCACATTCGTCCTGCATTGTGATGCATACGTTGTAGCATATTGGTTTTCATGGCTTCTTTTGCACTGGAGCTAATTTGTGTTCACTATAAGCTGCATATTTGGGAAAAGTGGAGCATGCTTCATGCATAATGATATATTCACAGCTATGCGCTGGATTAAGCATTTATCCTCACGTTTCAAACTCTTATTTTCCTACAGATTGTAAATTTGTGAGCAGGGCCCTCTTAGCAATTTGGCTGCTTGGTAATGCCCAATCTTCTTTTATTACTCAGTTTATTCCCAATTGTAAAGCACTGCTTAATTATAATCAGCAGGTCTAAGATGGCATTCTGTTTTGCAAACGGATATTGAAATGAGCTGCATGAACTGTTTCTGATTTTGGGAGCATGAGACAGAGTTTTTGAGTTGTGCAAGACAGACCAATTCATTAAGGATCTTAACTTAAGAAACTTCTTATTTAAGTCTCCTGGACAAAACCATGTTACAATGCAAGGGGTGCAAATCAGTATTCTGTTTTGCACATAAGTTAAATACTGACTGTTTTTTCATGTAGCACACAAATATCAACTTTAAATTTCAGTGTACAAATAAGCTATCAAGTATTTGTGTGCTACATGACAAAACAGTCAGTATTTAACTTATGTGCAAAACAGAATACTAATTTGCACCCCTTGCATTGTAACATGGTTTTGTTCAGGAGACTTAAATAAGAAATTTCTTAAGTTAAGATTCTTAATGAATCAAGCCCCTAGACACCACTTTGTAGATGAAATTATAGCCTTCTCTTCCATTCATTTTAACTACTTTCTTTGCTGCACCTTAGCATATAATGTATACTAGATGCATTATTCTGTAAACATTAACCATTTGATTTATATTGTTAAAATGAAAAGTTTGACATTTAAAATTAAGATAACCTGGATCTTACCATATTTTTCTGATTTGCATAATAGCTAAATAAGTGCTAAATGAACAGTGTATTGGGTAAAACATTCAAAGTAAGAGAGCTAGTTCCAAATGTGGCAGTAAGCTTTAGCATATGCACATTTAATTCACAGTTAAAATTCTGCAATGATTGTGTAAATTGTCTGTACCAGCGGTTGAAGTGAAAATTTAGAAGTGACGGTATGGAAAATGATAGTTTTACAATGAAGGCAGCAGGAGAAGTTTCGGTATGGCATGCAACCATACACCAGCCCACTTTGACCATTGGTTTTCTTCAGATGTAAAATAAGATAAAGCTTTGATCCTGTTTATGGATTATGAAAATAAGTGCAGTTAAACATGAACATTTGTGTGGTGAACAGAGAGAACTTGCAATTATTTATAAGGGTTAACCCATCACATAATTGTGGGGGATAAGGCCTAAAATCATAACTGAAGTGTAAATGTTATATCAAATGAATTTATTGATAAATTGAGCTAATAAAGTGTAAAATGTGAAGACAGTAGGATTGTCATCTGTGGCAGCATCAAAGAGCCCCTGCTGTGAGATATAGCCTGGCCTGGGATGGAGTTTTGCACCTGAATAGACTTTTAGGGACTGCTTAGCATGGTGTCTGGATCACAGAGCCCATCTGCTAACTTGGCTATACTTTATATAGACAAATGGAATTCAGTTTTAAAATATGCCACTTAAAATCAATAAAAGTAGTGATCAACCACATATTCCTCCATAGCAGAATGAAGGGCAACTCATATGTCAAATTCCCAACTGGGAAGTTAAGGAAATGAGTATAAGCTCTATGATTACACTGTTTCTGAGCGTGTTTGATATCAAAAGATGGACCAGTTCATAAGGGATTTATTAATGATAGAATTAGATCTGTGTGACGCTCCACAGAAAAGTTAGGTCACATAGTAGAATTGGTTAGTAAATCAGGCAACATGTAAAGGGTGATTGAAAAAAGTGTCACAGGCCACAATCCCCTGGGGTAGGAAGAGGTGTGGTAGTGTCTGTAAAAGGCTGAAACCAGGTACAGCAAATTGTCAGACTTTGGGAAATCAATTCACATTGACAAGCTGTCCATCTTCCTAGCCAATTTCCCTTGGCCAGAATATACCACTTCAATGTAAGTTCTACTCTGAATCTAATCATTTTTATTTCAAACTGTTTTGCTTGTGTATGTTATGTCAATCTATTAATTGTTTATTAATTATGTTTTATACTGCCTCTCCTGCTGCTCTCTCCTATGGGGGCCTCTCTTTCACTCACTCCACCAGAACAGATGATCGTCCAGGAGGTGGAGTGGGCCTCCTCCTATCCCCTAGCTGCACTTTTCGGGTCATTCCCACTTTACCTTCCCTCTCCTTCTCCTCCTTTGAAGTTCACTCCATTCGGCTCTTCTCCCCCATCCACCTTCGTGTCTCCGTCATCTACCGTCCCCCTGGCCCCACCTCTCTTTTTCTTGACAACTTCGCCGCCTGGCTCCCCCATTATCTTTCCTCTGACCTTCCATCCATTATACTAGGAGACTTTAACATCCCTATTGACAACTGCTCTGACCCTGCCACCATCAAACTTCTCGCCCTTTCCTCCTCCCTTGGCCTCACTCAGTGGACCTCCTCCCCTACCCACTGTCTTGGTCACTCCCTCGACCTTGTGTTCTCTCATCTCTGCGATCTCTCTGACTTCTCCAACTCTCCCTTCCCACTCTCTGACCACCATCTCCTCTCCTTCACTCTGTCCTCCTCCCCCGCTCCCGCCTCGCCTAAAGCCACCCTCACCAGGCGCAACCTCGATGCCATTGACCCCATCTCTTTCTCCTCCTCTCTTGAAACTCTCCTATCACCGCTGCTCTCTATGGCCTGCCCTGATCAGGCGTCCTCTGTCTACAACAAATCCCTCACTACTGCCTTAGACGCTGTCGCCCCGGCCTCTTCTATCCGCCGCCGGCGCCTTATTCCCCAACCCTGGCACTCAAAACTTACACGCTTCCTTCAAAAATGCTCTCGCACAGCTGAACGCCTCTGGAGGAAATCTCGTTCCCTGGCTGACTTCCTCCACTTTAAATTTATGCTCTCCTCTTTCTGCTCTGCCCTGTCCCTTGCTAAACAATCCTACTTCAAGTCCCTCATTTCTTCTCAGTCCTCCAATCCCCGTCGCCTCTTTGCCACCTTCAATTCCATCCTCTCTCCCCCCCCTCCCCCTCTCCCATCTTCCCTCTCCGCCTCTGACTTCTCCACCTTTTTCTCTTCCAAAATTGAGGCCATCAGACTGAACATTTCCTCCTCCAATCCCTCTCCCGCCACCACCATCGCTTCACCGCCCTCTATTAATCAGCTCTGGTGCTCCTTCACCCCTACATCTGGTGATGAAGTTCGCTCCCTTATTCTTTCCTCTCCACCCTCTACCTGTCCTCTTGATCCAATCCCCTCTCACCTCCTTCGCTCTCTTACTCCTACTGCTTGCTCTCACCTGGCTCACTTTTTCAACTTATCACTCTCCTCTGGCACAGTCCCCTCTTCATTCAAACACGCTCTCATCTCTCCTATCCTCAAGAAAGCCAATCTTGATCCCACCTCCCTTGCGAATTATCGCCCTATCTCTCTTCTCCCCTTTGCCTCCAAATTACTCGAGCGGATTGTCTGCAGCCGCCTCACCAGACACCTCTCGGTCAACTCCCTCCTCGACCCCCTCCAATCTGGCTATCGCCCCCTCCACTCCACTGAAACTGCCTTGGCCAAAGTTACCAATGATCTCCTATCAGCCAAAGCCAAGGGTCACTTCTCCCTACTCATCCTCCTCGATCTCTCCGCGGCCTTTGACACTGTAGACCACCCCCTCCTGCTGCAAACTCTTCTCTCTCTTGGCCTTTCCGGTTCGGTCCATGCCTGGTTCACCTCATACCTTGCTAACCGCTCTTTCTCTGTATCCACGTCTGGTTCTTCCTCTACCCCCTCCCCTCTCCCTATTGGAGTCCCTCAAGGCTCTGTTCTGGGCCCTCTACTATTTTCGCTCTACACCTCCTCCCTTGGCGCTCTCATCTCCTCTTTCGGTCTTCAGTATCACCTCTATGCTGATGACATTCAACTCTACATATCTTCCCCTGATCTTTCCACCTCCCTCCTCTCTCGTGTATCTGACTGCCTCTCAGCCATCACCTCCTGGATGTCCTCGCGCTTTCTCAAAATTAACATCTCTAAAACTGAACTCATTGTCTTTCCCCCACCTCGACTCCCTTCCCACCATGACCTCTCTATCGTTGTTAACAACTCCACCATCTCCTCTGTCGGCCAACTCCGCTGCCTTGGGGTCACTCTTGACTCCTCTCTCTCTTTTGCCCCCCACATTCAATGCCTCGCCCAAGCCTGTCGCTTCCAACTCCGCAACATTGCCCGCATCCGTCCCTTCCTCTCTCAGGAAGCCACCAAAACTATCATACACGCACTCATCATCTCCCGCCTTGATTACTGCAACATCCTCCTTACTGGCCTCCCCCACTCCCACCTCGCACCCCTCCGCTCTATACTCAATGCGGCTGCAAGACTCATCTTCCTTTCACGCCGCTCCTCCTCTGCCTCCCCTCTCTGCCTTGCCTTACACTGGCTCCCTTTCCCCTACAGAATCCTTTTCAAACTCCTTACCACCACGTACAAGGCTCTCTCTCAGTCTACGGCCCCTTACATCTTTAACCTCATCTCCATTCACACTCCTGCCCGCTCCCTACGCTCAGCTAATGACCGCCGCCTCTCCTCCACTCTTATCACCACTTCCCACTCCAGAATCCAAGACTTCTCCCGTGCCGCCCCCCTCCACTGGAACGACCTCCCTCGCTCCATCCGTCTCTCTCCTAATCTGTGCTCCTTCAAACGAGCACTCAAAACTCACCTGTTCCTTAAAGCCTACCAACCTTCTACCTAACCCGCATCTCCTCCAAACGTTCTACTCTCTCTCCTCCCGGTCCCTCTCCCCACACTTCAAATTCCTCCAATTGTGTCTGTTCGTTCACCCACCCTTAGGATGTAAGCTCGAATGAGCAGGGCCTTCTTCCCTCTTGTCTCCACACCTGTTCTTCTACTTCGCCTCTACTGCATTGACCTAACTGGAGTTTCTGAAGCATTGGTATTTTTGTTTATTGTTCTGTATTGTTATACCCTGTATAGTCTACTGTTTGCTTTGTGTACGGCGCTGCGGAAATCTTGTGGCGCCTAACAAATAAATGATAATAATAATAATAATAATATCTGAATGCCCTGTACTTTTGTATATTAAATCTATAATTTAATATGTTTCATCATTGACATTCTAACGAATCCATTAGCCTGATAAGAAGAAATAGCTCGACCAAGTTAACCCTCTGAATACCAGTGTGTGATTTGTTGATATATTTCATTAAGAAGCTTAGTGTGTGCTTCCATTTAAATGTCTATAACAGTCTGGAGGTGTGAAGAGTTAACCCTTTGTTCGCTGGTGTGGGTCTTACTAGTCTGTGAGAAGCTAGTAGCCTTGTGTGCCAGTGTGGGACAGTATATTGGGGTCCTGTTGCCCTTATTCAATAGGAGGTGGCAAACCAGAAGTGTATAGGGGTGTGAGAGCGCTGTGTGGGGGCAATTCAGTAGGTCAGTAGGTCCATTCAGTAGGTCCATTAGCTGTGTGATAGGTAGAGAGAGACTATGGGCTGGAATCGTTTGTGACCTCCTAGAGCAAGCACCCCAAAGTCGCGGCAGCTGGGAGCATGTTCATGGCAATTTGTGCTACTCTATTTTTCTGTCTCATAAATGGCATCCACTGCCATATTTCTAGTAGAACTTTTTCAGGTATTCATGTGGTGTGCCAGAAAATAGAAATAGTTCTCATTACCCAGTTCCACTTGTGCCATGCCCATGATGAATGTCTTTGTTAATCCATCTGTGGTGATGGTATATCTGTTTTATTGCCACATTGGTGCTTGTTTGAATTTGATTCGCCAAAGACTTCTATAAGAACAACCAATTATATTTCCCTGATGAAGTCACAGGAAGTGACGAAACAGGTTGAGTGAGACATGGACTGCACATCCTGCATTGGGCTTATTTCTTTAGAGAGAGATTGGATTGGGCTAAAAACTTTGACTGCTGGGGAAGTAAACACATGCACTGATCTATGCTGATTGTAGTAATGAGATACTGCTTTTTCATTTGCAATACATTATTTTAAATGTACGTGTTTTTAATCCTAGATCTGGTATTGAATAATAATAAAATAATAAAAATACTGCACTATCCTGCGCTCCTTCTGCTCTGGTATGTTTTCAGATTGGTTCTACGGGAGGAGGGGCTAAAGAAGGAAAGTTGCGGATTTATGTACGCTGTCATCTAGAGACTGGTTGGATACAATATCCCTCTGGTTATACTTCTGAATGTACAACTTGTTGAAAATAAAATAGTTTTTTAAAGAAACAATAATAATAGCAAATGGTTTATTTTAACAATAAAGTATTTTTTTTTCCTTTGGGGAGCCTCTGCTATCTCCATCCTGAGCCTGCTACTGTCCTTGTTAAATAGGCTTCTCCATGATTTGAAAGGAGAAGCTTTGCTGGATAGCGATTATCGGCAAAAACTATCTGTCACGGAATTTCAGAATTGCACACACACACAGAAACAGACAGACATAGAGGGAGATAGACAGACAGGGAGACAGACAGACAGACAGAGACTAGGGTAAATTTTTGATAGCAGCCAATTAACCTAGCAGTATGTTTTTGGAGTGTGGGAGGAAACCGGAGCACCCGGAGGAAACCCACGCAAACACAGGGAGAACATACAAACTCCACACAGATAAGGCCATGGTCGGGAAATGAACTCATGACCCCAGTGCTGGGAGGCAGAAGTGCTAACCACTAGGCCACTGTGCTGCTGGAGATTATATACCCGAGGAAGGGGACCTGTCGCTGATCAAAAAGACACTTCTCCAATTTGCAGTATAGGTGATTGGTACGGAAGTGAGACAGAACTTCTTTGACATGATCTCGATGAGAGGTGATGTTCCGGGAGAAGACTAAGATATCATCAAAGTATAAAACTACAGATTGATACAAAAAACTCTGAAGATTTTGTTGATGCATTCTTGAAAATTACAAAGCCCAAAGGGCATAACAAGGTACTCATAATGCCCGTTTCTCGTATTAAAGGCGGTTTTCCAATCGTCACCTTTGCGAATACGGATAAGGTTATAGGCCCCTCCAAGATCCAGTTTGGTGAAAATCTGTGTTCTACGGATCCGATCAAAGAGTTCTTATATGAGGGGTAATGGTTTTTCACCGTAATAGCATTCAGCTTCCGGTAGTCAATACAGGGTCTAAGGGTGCTGTCTTTCTTTTTCACAAAAAAGAACCCTGCACCCACCGGTGAAGAAGACTTGCGGATAAAACCATGTTCAAGATTCTCATAGATGTATTCAGACATGGCTTGTTACTCAGTGAGAGATGGTAAAAACTCTGTCCCTAGGAATGCACTTGTTGGGTACAAGGTCAATGGGGCAATCCCAGGGTCGATAAGGAGGCAGGGACTCGGCTGCAACTTTGCTGAATATATCTACAAACTTGGCATAGGCCTCAGGAAGAGCAGGCTGTGAAGTAAAGGCTAGACAGGAGATCGAAGCCTTAGGAGGATGTACAGCAGACAAACAATGTTGTTTGCAGGTGGACCCCCAATAAACGACTTGGGCATGAGACCAATCAAACTGCAGATTGTGAGCTTTAAGCCAGGGAAGGCACAGAATAACAGGATTGGCGGACTGAGAAAATCAAGAAACTTATCCACTCAGAGTGAAACGCTCCTACCGCCAGACATAAGGGACTGAGAATGTGGTCGATGGAACTGTTGCTGATACATTTACCATCGATCGCGGTCAGTGCCAGAGACTGTGGCAATGGAAGGATGGAGAGACGAAGCTTGGAAGCCATCTCAACAGAAATGAAGTTCCTAGCAGATCCAGAGTCCACAAAAGCTGTCAATTTCTGGGGCCATCTGAAGAAAATAGCGTAATAGGCATCAGAAATTCAGAATCTCTCAAGGAGTAGGGAGTGAGGGACTTTGATCCTAGGACGACCCCCCTGTCAACGCCTAGGATTGGGTGTTTCTCGGCCTCTTGGAGCATGAGGAGAGAAGGTGACCCAATAAAGGCCAAGAGGATTTTTGATGCGTCTGTCACACTTCTCCTGGGAAAGGAGAGAGAGACAATTTGCATGGGTTCCTCCAGAGGAATTGCTGGAGCTTGGAACTGAGGTGCCAGTAGAGGGAAGGAGCGCCAGGTCCTTTCTCATTCTTCAGTACGTTTCCTGTGGCGGTTGTCCACCTTAACACATAGAGTGATCAAGTCGTCAAGATTAAACGGGAGCTCACGGGAAGCTAGATTGTCTTTGATTAGGTCGTTTAACCCCTGCCAAAAGGTGGCTACCAAGGCCTTGTTGTTCCACCGGAGTTCTGTAGCCAAGGTGCGAAACTCCATAGCATACTGCCCAGCAGTGAGTGAACCTTGATGGAGAGCTAATAGGCCAGAAGCGGCGGAGGAAACATGGCCAGACTCATCAAAGACCCTCTGAAAACTCTTAATGAAGGTAGAAGAATCTCAGAGTGTAGGATTATCCCATTCCCAGAGGGGGGAAGCCCAGACCAAGGCTTGTCCAGAGAGAAGGGAAATTATATAAGCCACTGTGGTCCTCTCGGAGGCAAAATTTTCCGGGATAAGCTCAAACTGAATACCACACTGGTTAAGGAACCCATGGCATTTCTTAGGATCGCCATCATATTTCTCCGGCGGTGGAATACGTAGGTGTCTGGAACTAAGGTTGCTAGTAGTAGATGTTGTGGCTGCGAAGGAACCGCTACTGCTAAAGCCGCTTGACTTGCTGGAAGAGACCCCTGGAGGGTGTCTAGACGAGAAACAACCCCTTGTAGACATTGCAAGAGTTGTGCCTGATTGGAGTCTTGCTGATCCACCCTCTGGGCTACGTGGAGCAGAAGGTTTTGAGCTGAGGGTTCGTCCTGTCCACTCATATGGCCAGAGTATACTGTCAGGGAATTACAGAAATGGACGCTAATCGGTATTAGTGCAACTGAACAGGGAGGAGCAGAGTCTAACGTACGCATTCACCAGGGACCCCGCAAAGAGAGTTTGGGCTTAGGTGCAGAGGGTAGTCGCGGTTCTTCAAGACAGTCACTGGTGTAGCGACAGTAGTAGACAGGCGTAGTCAGGCAGTCCAGGTCGAAGCCAAAAGAGCGGTGCGGTACACAGGAAGTTTCCAGAGAGAAGGCAGGTCTAGCCAAATAGTCAAACCAGCCGGGCAGCGAGGTACCAAAACAAAACACAGGAGAATAGTAATAGGAAGCCGAGTCAGAACCGAAGAACACAGGATCAGAAGTTCAAGAAGCGCAGGAGCAGGAGTGAACCAATAATCTGGCACCCATGTCTCAGAGGGTGCTCTATAAACCATAAGGTGCATCCTCATTGGGTGGTGGAGATTTGGCGGTCAGACATGCTGACCACTGACAGGAGAATGGAGATAGCATCCTGCTCTCTAGCAATGTGACGTGACTGAACAGAGCATGCACATGCATTGCGTGCAAGGAACAAGGAGGATGCGGCTGTCGAGAAGGTGCAGGCATCGGTCTCCTGCACCAAGTCTCAGTGCGGAGACGGCACCTGACACTATCACTGACAGGTGGGGATTCAGAAATAGGGAGAAGCCCAAAATCATACAATGTAAACGAAGAAATCAGTTTCCATGTGCGTTTTACGTGCTGCCTCTATTACCAAGTATAATATTTGCAAATGGACCATTTCTCATTGGAATCATTGATCCCTACTTTCAATCCACTGCCACCCTGCTATACTAGTAATGCAGATGAGGTCACATAAATTATAATGCTTGTGGTAACAAGTCCTTAACTGTATAACAATCTTATTGTCATTCAAATAGTGCTACATAGGTTAATTAATTAACCATATCCCTGCTCAAAATGTGCTGGTTGGCATTTATAACATTTTTCAAGGTCCTTTCAAAAACCCCATAATGACTTCAGCCTTCATCCACAGGACTGAAATGATGGACGACTGCTGTTTTACATGGCTGGTAAAATTTTATCATTAATATGTGACAACTGACATGAATAAAAAAAACAAAACTGTAAGCTCTTCTCGAATTTGTAACCCCATTGTAGTGCCCAGATATCAGGTAACCAGAAGAACTGCAGTAGTTTATGGGCTTTCCCTCTTTATCTTTACATTTTTGCGTTATGCCAACATTATTATTTATTAGAAAACATTGTGCTAAAAAGAAGACCACAGCATAGTGATCTCATTTGTCATAGTCATCTCATTGTCACTTGGAACATGAAATAATGTTATCCAGCGACGAGGAATGTTAATTGACTTTTTCAATAATAGCCATAAATACCATTGGAAATAAAAGACATTTTTACATTTTGATTCTATTTTACATTTGTGTTATGTTTTCACATGTATGATGCATAACAACCAGTTACAATGTATGGAAAAAATGTAGGCATTTTCAGACAAGATAGGAATTTAGGCTTTTGTGTTACATATACCATCCACTACATCCCCCTCGTCTAAGACCATTCTCAAGAATGATGATGTGTAAGTGTATGCTCTGTAACTGTCATGTTGATATTTTCTGTATCTAGGAGTTTCTTAAAAAATGCAATCACCGTGATTATTGCTGTAGTGTTACCTTATTTTACAGCTGAGCAGCATCTTTAAATGTAGCATCTCATGCTATTCTACTAATGGCATTATTAATGACCAAAGGGCAGTGTTTAGCAAAACTCCACTGACAGTGATTTGTGGTGAACTCAGGAGGAAAGAACCTTTCTGTAAAGAGCTATACTAGCTAAACTAGAAGTCCTTGATCTACATTGAACATAAATAAATCTTTTAAAGCAGTGGTTGTTATAGAAACCATCCCATGGTGCACTGCTTCAATGACAAATGGTCCCATTAACTAAAATTGATCTTTTCAATTTTTTTGTTTGAATAGTGGAGCAATAGTAAGAAAAACAGTGCCAGTGCTACAATAGTAAATAGCTCAGTTCACAGTAAGAGAAATTAGGTGGGAGCCATATAAATATATTAGGTATGGTTATGGTGCAAATTAAGAGTGGCTTAATTGAGGATGAGAACAGATGAGGATAGAATTGATGATGAACACATAGAATGTTTAAATTGCATTAGCTTATGGACAGCAATTGGGAATATTGATATAAAATGCAAAGATTTAGATACATGTTAGGGACAGTTATACATTGCAGTGGATAAACTTTGAGGGACACAGAGAAAACAACTCCCTCAGGGTAATTCACAAGGCTTACTTTTCCATAATATGTATAAGTGGCTGGTGGTGACAGTACTCTTACCACTACTAGTCATTATTGCCGAGTAGCTGAGCATCACTCTGGCAAACTTTTATTGATAAATTGTGGCAATATTAGATTTTCTATCACTGCACTAAGCAGCATTAGAAAATCTAGCTTATTGCACATGCCTGTTAAATAAACCACTTAATCACTTCACTTTTGCATAATACATTGATAGTGCTGAGCTGTGAGGGTGTCATGGTGGCACAGTGGTTAGCATTGCTGGTGCCATGGGTTACATATTGACCAGGGCACTATCTGTGTAGAGGTTGTATGTTCTCCCCATGCTCGCCTGGGGTTTATTGACTTCTTACAAAAGTAAACCTGGGGCACTATCTATGTAGAAATTGTATGTTCTCCCCATGCTCACATGGGGTTTATTGGCTTCTGACAAAACTAAACCTGGTTTGCGTTTGTACGGTAGGGAATATTTATTGTAGGATCCACTGGGGCAGTGACAATGTGAATGACTAAACATTATCTGTACAGTGCTGCATAATATCAATAGGGGCTATATCAAAAACTGTTCATAAGTAAATTAGTTGATTGATCTTGAAATGAAAGTGAAATTCACTTGTTGATAAATCCATTATACAGTGTTGCACTGAATAGCACATTCTTAATGTAGCCTCTAATACCACTTTCACACTGCCGCCCCTGCAAATCCCCTGTTTTTTCAAGCTAGGTTTTTGCCAAGTTACAGAGCATCCCAGCTCAGAGACCCCATTCACGCTGCACCTTGGACCCGGGAATTTCTCTGGTTGAACCTGTTCATACTGAACATGGGTCTGCCCTGGAAATAAATTGTCAGTCATCACAAGAGGAGCTTTGATGGCTAAAAAATGGTGAGGCATAAATCCAAGAGTGGGGTGGAGATCTCAGGACACATCATCGGGGATGCAGCTTACCCCTTTGCGGCGATGGTTGATGAAGGCGTTCACCCAGCAACATCAACTTTCTGCGCAACAAATTCGATTCACCCATACCCTCAGCTCTGCTCGGATGGCGGTTGAAAATGCCTTTGGACGATTGAAAGGACGTTGGCGGTGTTTAGTGAAGCACAATGACATTGATACCAAACTTGTACCCCATGTAGTTCCTGCTTGCTGTATTTTACACAATATTTGTGTAAATCAGAAAGACCAGTATCTACCAGAATGGAACCTACAAGGCTCTGAACTATATGTGCTGTCTGTGGATTCTACAACTTATGAGGGAGAACGTACAAATACGTTCCCTGTCACTTGATTCGGAGAGAGAGTGCGTCTGAGTTGAATGGAGGCATGGAGGGTCTTTTGGTGATCTTTTTCGGGTGCTTGTTTCCTTGTAACCAACGCATTTCGTCCGTGGACTTCATCAGGGATATGGCAGTTGTGTGAGTATGATGATCCTTTTATTCCTGGTCTGTGATCCTATCTCCACCCTCCCTATCCAGGCTATAAACACATAGCTAAACAAACCCACCACTTCAAACCCAGCCACTAATTTATTAGCCCAAACAGATGCAAACATCCTAAATACTGGGAGCTATAAACATAGAGCTATAAACGTTACCACAATTACCCACATATTCCCTGAGCTATAAACAAGAGCTATAAACAAGAGCAACTAGCAATTAGCGGAGAACAAAACCACACAATATACACCGCGCCAGAGCTATAGAAAAAAAGCAAAAGAGCTAAAGCTTTCAAAACTGCAAAAAAATCTATAAACACTCGCTGTATCTCCAGCATCTAAGTATATTGTCTGTACCGCTTCAATTGCAATTCTCTACCCCCCCCCCCAAATTTCCCTCTCCTACACCCCTTTTTTCTCCACTCTAGGTACCCAATGTTGCAACACGGCAGACACTACGACATATAAAAATATACAGTTTGGACATACATGTGCCAATACAATAGTGCAAAATAAAACTTTTTCAAGCGCTTACATTATAAACATTTTACATATACAAAACATTTTAAATAATGTTGCCTTAAAAGCAAGCAAACATTATAAATGTACTGTACATACTTTCATTAACTATAACTGACAGTAATGTGGGTAATCAGGGTTTTGTGGAGTAGCCGGGTACTCAGGGTTATGGGGAGCCTGTGGTTGGATCACTTATAAATAACTTATTGTAATAATATATTTAAATTATAAGCACAGTGTGCCAATTTATATAGTTGCAAATGTACTGATTCTTGATACTGTGTATTAGAAATGTACTTATTTTATTATATTGTATTATATTTCTGCATAAGAAGTGCATTAATTTCCGAGGTATTGATTTGTAACTAATGAGACAGGATGTCATGATTGGATTGGTACAACTTTTCTAAAGAAAGTCCCTCATGTTAATTAGACCTTTTCATCTCAATGGCCAACACGTCTGTTCAGCCTGTTTACACAGCATGGGGGGGGGGGAAGGGGACGCTGCCTCTCTGTCTGTGTGGCTTGTATCCTGCATCTCAGATCCTGTCCAAACAATGCAAACAGAAAGTTTTGGGATGTAGCAGATCAGTGTAAATTTTGTTAATTTTGCATTGCATTTAAATCCATGTTTTGGGGAAATATATTGCATCTTGATACTAAAAATAACTCAGACTTCTTGGGGCCAGCAAAGAGTTCAGGGGGCTGGCTTACCCCCTGCTAGGCTGTGTTTAAAACTGTATTAAACAGCACTGGTTTGTACTGAAATGTATCCTTATTGTTCCATCTGACTTTTTGATCACCGGTACCTTCAACCAGTGTGAACTGTCCTTGTCAGGACACTTGAGCTAAATAAACATCACTTGCTTTAAG
This sequence comes from Mixophyes fleayi, assembly GCF_038048845.1. Taxonomy (NCBI): domain Eukaryota; kingdom Metazoa; phylum Chordata; class Amphibia; order Anura; family Limnodynastidae; genus Mixophyes; species Mixophyes fleayi. The sequence continues at coordinate 59,879,225 of NC_134407.1, read as the reverse complement.
ACCTGCTTGACAACTACTTCCCTGCTGTCATTTCCTGTGACCTACAGATTAGACCCAACTCTAATCTGTCTCCAGCTGTTTTGAAGTTTTGCCCAGCTCCTAGTACCACCGCTTTGCCTGCCACCCAGCAGCTATGGCCAGTGTGATAGGCTGGGGGGGATCCATCCATAGCAACCCTGATCTATAGGAAGAGGTCAGGGGTATCAGCCCAGTTGCACCAACAAGGGGGTACACTAGCAGCAACAGTAACCCAGAAGGAACGCAATTCTGGATGCCGTTAAGGAGTCCAGTGGTGGCAGCATTGTAAAAAAAGGGAACTGTGACAAAGTAAGCCCAGCCGGTTCCCTTACAGGGTGGCATATGCGGTCTATCCTGTCACAGATCCATTTGTGGAGGATGATGTGGGGTCATTAGTGACGTACCTGGGTTAGGGGGAAATATTTGTTGCCCTTTGTTATATAAAGGGTAAAGGCCCTCAATGTGTTATGGAGGTTGTGGTTAAGGTTGTGCATGTCCTTGAATTCTTGGCATAAGGCGATCTAGGTAAGCCATTATGAATTCACGGTTCTCATTCAGAATCCACTCCTGCATACCCATTATTTGCATTATGAAAGAGTCCTGCAATTTGAGCTCATTGTCCATGAAGCTTTGGAGATGTGCATCTTCCTTGGCCGCCATAATCATATCCATTTCCTTGAGCTGCTCTACCATTATTATGGTCATGGCTTTTGTTGCTTGTTCCATCTTCTTCAGCTTCTTTTTTCTTTTAGGAACATAGTAAACTACAAATATGAAAAAGAATGGAAATACATTAGGGACATCGAGGATGAATGAATATTGCTGCAAAATTAAATAGCAGTGTTGTAAGCTGTAATGAACTTAAGGTCTCCTCCCTCCTACACAGTAACTTAACGCTGCAAGAAAACGTGTTCATGTTTTAATATGATTTTACGTTTAGTTTTGTAGTTTTGTTTAGTTTTAGTTTAGTAATGTTAAACTTTCATATGTTTATTTCATTTACTTTAAAAATTTTAACATTAATAAACTTACTGTTTGAACGTAATGTCGGGTTCTGCAAAGATGTCGAAGATTGTGCCGCTGGCAAAGAGTGTGAGTCTGCAATTCCTCTGCGGACATATTAATGGTTTCTTCTGTCACATTTGAAAACTCTAAATCAGCATGTTCATCCAGCGAATCATCACAAATCATCAGTGATGGCACACTTGACTGACTGCTTTCAGTTGTAGGACTTTGAGCATCATGGCAGCTTGATGATGACAATGCGGTGGGATTTGCCAGGGCAAAGTTGCCGAACACTACGTTACATTGATTATAAAATTGCCAGTCCATGTGGGCAGCACCACTTATTCTCCGGTTGTGGTCATGCACTTTGGAGTATTGTTTGCAAAGTGACTTCAATTTATTTACCACCTGTTGCTGGCTGCACTTTATCCCATGCTGTGTTAGTATTTTTGATATGTTATAGTACATTGTTGCATCCTTAAGAGTGCCTGTGATCTGTTTGTTTATTTCCTCCTCTCCTCTAACAGCCAACAGCTCTCGCACCTCGTCATCTAGCACGTGTGTCATGGTTGTTCCTTTCTCTCTTCTCTGCAGCATTGAAATGACGTCATCCTCCAGCGTCCCTAATCCCCGAATCAGCTTCTTTATGTGCGACCCAGGTGGGACCATTTACACTGCAGGCGACCTGGGACTGACACGGGAATAACCCTCCAATTTTGCACTGATCTCCTTTTACACTGAGCCTCGACCCGAATCGTTGGAGCTCATCCCGGCAAAAACCCAGGTTTTTTAAGCAGTGTGAATGGAGTATGGGGGTGCAGTTTTCATTAGGCTGAATGTCTAACAATTTAATTTTCAGATTGCTTCAGATGCCTCTAATATTTTTACGAAACAAACTTGTTCCTAATAATAATAATAAATAATAATAGCAACATCATCAACAACAATTATATTTTCCAACCTATACATCTGCTATCGCTAGTCATGTTCCTATGTTTTTTTAAAATGACAATATAGAACTAAGGATTGTTTAGAGCTTGATATATGGATGACACAGTAAAAATATAGATGTCAAGACAGCAAAGGCTGGAAGATTTAATGAAAAAACCCCTGTGACGACAAGTCAATTGGAACTTAATCTTTAGCTACAATTTTAGCATCTTGTGAAAAAAAAAAACACTTTATTGACAGCAATCAAGATTTGGATCTTAGTAATCTCGGTTCTCGACTTGATTACAATAGTACTGTGAGTGCTGGGCAATGGAATGCTCTTCCCTTTGTTTTATCAACCTATTAGTAGTATATGGGGCAGCATGTTTTATTAGCTATGGCTTGCCTCCAATGTGTCTTGCTTCAAGTGTGTTTGCTAAGATTCTTAGAAGTGATTACATAGCAGCAGCAATTTATTTTGCCAGCTTTCTGCACAAATAAAAAAAGCAAAAGAAAAAAAGGCCAAAGTAAAAACAGCTTGGCCTTGGAAGGCTGCCATGACACACTATGACACTGCAACAGAAGCAGACACTGTGACTGAGGTCTGTGCTCTGCACAAACAAATATATTCTAACTTGTTAAATATTTTGTCCTAGTTTCACGCCTATTAGCAGAGTCTTGCACTTTTATGTTTCTGAGAGTATTCTCTATTTAGCATTATACAGTAAATTTGGGATTATTAAGTCAGCGAAGTCACAGATGGACTGTGTTTGTGAATTAAACATAGATAACTCTCCTTAGATTATTAATCCCTGTTAATTCAGTTGCTCAACGGTTAAAAAAGAGTGGCCTATTTTTCAATATATTCCCAATCCGGACAATAAGTAGGACGTTCCACGTACGAAAACACTTATTGCTCCAACATAATTGTCAAGACAGCTAAGTGATACTCAGTTGCCACTGCGTTACTTTAAAAATGTGCATAAGGCTTGTTAGGAGGCCTGGAGATTTAATTTTAGGGCCACAAACAAGTTAGTATTAGGTAACTTTGTGATTGGGGCGTGTGTCCAGCATTATCTCCACAGAAAAATAGGTAGTTTCCCTAATGAAGAAATAAGCCTCGTATATCTCATGTTATATATGGTACCAGCTGCATGGCAATATAAATGCCCATATATCTATACAAAACAAAAAGACAATTGTTGTCAGCGCTTATCCTTAACCCCGCATATCTGTGTATCTAACAATATGAAAACATGAGGTATTAGTTCATATTTTGATCATAACATTTAAGTTTGCATCCCAGCGTTAAGGGCACTTCACTGTATGTGGGTCTCACACTGACCTATATGCTTCAAACACCATTAAAATGCAGCTAAAACTAGATGACTGCATCTTTGTCCCTGTGCGCAGTGAATGAAGAAATATTCCGGAGTGTGCAGCTCCGGATGAATATTTAATGAAGTGATATTGCTAACCACATTGTGCTACTTTGTCAAATAAGGTGGAATATTATAATGTATTGTGTTTTATATTGAAATAATAAATAATTGTTTTATCATTATGGGTTGGTTGGTCTTATATATAAAGTAGAAAATATGCACCAGTAGTTTTCTATATAGTGTATAGTTTTTCTTGTGATAGGATTGGTATCCACCAATCCGTAAAAGGGCGGCTTTTTTCTTTCATTTCTTTTGTTGGAGAATAATTGTACAATTTTGGTTGTTGCTATTATTTACACTTTTCACTAAGGGTGAAGTGTATTGCACTAAGGGTAAAGTGTATTCTCTCCTCTATCTCCCTTTTTCTTGATAAGCTAAAAGAAGAAGCAAAATTATTATTGCCTTTAAATTGGTGTATAATCAAATTAATCACATTCCCATTTGAGCGGCTGATTAATTTGGTTAAAATTTAAAGAATTTAAGTATGTTTGCTTTGCGAGTCAAAGGACATAATGAAAGAGGATGAGTTTATAATCAAGGAAGTCGGCTATGGATTGAGATGTCCTCCAGTGGTGCTCGGGATTGCACAACCATTTTTGAATGTCTTTGGTTGAGGTTTGGAGTGTTGGACATTGTACCTTACTCCCACCAGAGGTGCTGCTGTGTGTTGAACATCTGCCATTCCAGTAATGCTTTAGTTAAACCTCATCCTACTGCCAGTAATGGGTACTCCTGTTCTTAGGCTTTATTGCCCTGCCTATCCGAAATGCCAGAGCCTGTTATAGGTTCTTTTCTTAGTTTCCTTGCCTTGTACCTATTTATTCACTGCTGCTGATCTTTTGCCTGACTATGCTATTTGTCTGTCGTCTCCCTCTAAGTGCCTGGAACTCACTACCAACCTACCTCCAGCCTCTGATCTAGTGACTTGATCTGCAAGGCTATTACTTTTGTGCTACTGGATCCCTGGATAGGAACCATAGGCTGTTGTGCTGAATCTCCCCGGACCTCTACCTGTGAGACTGTTGTGCCCCTGTAGATAAGATTCTTCTAAAACATGTTCTGGGGGAAACAGAGTACCAGTGAGAGTGTATAGTTCCAAGGGAAAAGGGGTTACTGTAGGTGAATACCATACTAGTGCAGTTCTAGTAGTTTTAAATCAGTTCAGACCAACTGGCCTTATATTTGCATTGTCTAGTGCTGACGTGAGTGTGTTGTTCTAGAAAGCAGTAGCCAAATTGAGACATGGTATTTAAAGGAGAATGGAGTAGTTTTAGTGAAGATGAGAAGTAGATTAGAGAGAGTATTTAGGTGTCACTGTGCACGTGTACTGAGGCAATGGGGTTGTCAATCAGATTCTTAAATTAACCCGGTTTAAAGGTTAAAGGTTAGATAATAATTGAGTCAGGAAAGTTGTCAAGATATTGGGAAATTGGACCTGGGGGAGATAAGTGAGAGTAACACAAAGGTGGAACTGAGTGATTAGATGGATGGTGTGGACTTAAACGGAAGAGAAAGAGAGGGAGGGTTCAGCAAATAAAAAAATTAAAAAGTAGGATGCCACCTTGTTTGTCTCCAGGTCTATGATTGTGGCTGAGGAGAGTCCCCCTTAGAAGAGAGCTGCAAGGGATGTAGAGTGCCATGAGAAGGAACAGATAGAGAAAGAGGATATATAAGGATGATTTGTGGGTGTGCTGTGCATTTCTGCTTGTTTAGATTAGTGAGGGAGATGGGTGTAGGAAACAAAACACTTCATTAGTGCATACCAGTGAGAAGGAAAGAGGTCAAGGAGAAATAATGATGGGGGTGGGAAAAAATAGATTGCTGGAAAGAGGAGTTTGGAGAGAAGTGTGGGAAAAGTGAGTAAGAAGAAAATAGAAGGTAAATTGAGTGCTTGTTAGACTGATGTGAGAGATGTGGATAAATGTGAGTTTGGGTAGGTAATGCATGGGGAAGAATAATTGATCCAAGTTATGTAAGGCAGTAAAGAAGGTGAATTCTCATTTGCTGCCCCCTGGCTGGTGTTATGGAGTAGACAGGCTGAACACTAAGGATATGACAGAAAATGTAGTTCATACAAACGACAGAATATGGTTTGTCAGAGTTGTCATTCTATTGTATGAACTGCAAGACCCAGAAACAATCACAAATAGCCGGTGCAGTAAAATGTATGTTTTTTTTTCTGTTTCCCTCCCTATCACAGTATAAAGTCAGTGCAGACTAAGTGCAAGATTAACGGACGAGAAAGGCAGATGGAGGGCTTAGTGCTTCATTTGAGAAGCAACAATCTTAGAAGAGGAAGAATTCTTGGGTGATCCTGGGTGGATATAGTTACAAATATGTTAAAAAAATACACTTGGTGATGTGCATTTTGTGACAAGTGGGGGTCTGAGGGTATGTGGAGCTATCTTAGAGCAGGTATCAGATCTGATTGGTATGTGGTGAAATTTTGGAGCAGGTGGACATGTGGCTGGTTTTTGGGATGAGTGATGTGGGGATGCCGAAGTTGTTTTGGGACTATTTTTTTATTCATGAAATTAAGGATAACATTCAGCCCTTTTGGAGGCATGGAGGGCCCCATATGTGGTCTTCGAAGTATATCCTGTTGCCTATCACTGGTCTAGCAGATCCTTAAAACAGCCTTGTTGATGGTGTGATGACACTCCTTAGCACTACTAAGTCATTTACGAACAGATTTCCAGTTTCCACAAATTTTCTATGCATTATATAAGCAGATAATTTGAGAGGTAGACCACAGAGCTGATATCTAATTGCCATCAGCATGCCACCACACGCTGCCACATTTGATATGTTTAATCAGGTTATATCCCCTTCAATATCCCCTGTGGTGAAGTTAATGGTGGGTGGACTAGAGAGGAGAGCCAGGTTGTGATAGGTGGGAAAATGATAAGTCTTAATCCTGAGTGTCTGTCCTCATGGCACTTGGGGACTGTTGGCTCCCTGTAGAGAAGGTGCCTATGAGTCTAATCCAAGCTACTAGTATAACAATAAAGATATACAAAATATACAGGGTGCGTCCAAAAAGGGTAAATGTATTTTAATAAAAATATATATAAAAAACAATGGATCTCACAGATCAAACAGATCAAAAAGTCTCTGTATAATGAGGTAATAAGGGTGCCTGGCCTGGTGTACTGGCCAGCCACCCTTATTACCTCATTATACAGAGACTTTTTGATCTGTGTTGTGTATATCTTGTTCATGTTGTATTTCTATTTACTTGTTGATAAGGCTACCATCTTATCTATGTTACACATGTGAGATCCATTGTTTTTTATATATATTTTTATTAAATTACATTTACCCTTTTTGGACGCACCCTGTATATTTTGTATATCTTTTTTACGTTTGGAGATTGGCAATCTCTGACAGGAGATGCGACAAGAGGTTAATTTATGCTTCATTGTTACATTTTTAGGAGTATACATGGTTGTAGCATAAGCCCTTTTGTGTGTTTTTGTACTAGTATAACAATGACCTTGTTGGCTAAGCATGAAAGTTTGACAGGATTATATTTATTTGCGCTAGTTGTTTAACCCAGACCTCTTATTTGCTCTACTCCCTGATTAAAACTCCATATAGAACAATTAATATAAATATGCATGGCATACAATAACGTATGTTAACCAATGCATAGGAACTACAAATGACAATAAAGTACAAGGCGGTGAGACGAAAGGGGCGATGGATTGCAAGAGCCTATATGCTTCAATCACACAAGTCCACAAATGGCACTGTGTGGTTTCACAGTACTCCACACTTTACAATCATGGGCAAAAGTTTTGAGAATGACACAAGTATTGGGTTTCACAAAGTTTGCTGCTTCAGTGTTTTTAGACCTTTTTGTCGGATGTTGCTATGGTATACTGAAGTAAAATTACAAGCATTTCATAAGTGTCAAAGGCTTTTATTGACAATTACATTAAGTTTATGCAAAGAGTCAATATTTGCAGTGTTGACCCTTCTTTTTGAAGACCTCTGCAATTTGCCCTTGCATGCTGTTAATCAACTTCTGGGCCACATACTGACTGATGGCTGCCCATTTTTGCCTAATCAATGCTTGGAGTTTGTCAGAATTTGTGGGTTATTGTTTGTCCACACGCCTCTTGAGGATTGACCACAAGTTCTCAATGGGATTAAGGTCTGGGGAGTTTCCTGCCCATGGACCCAAAATTTCAATGTTTTGATACCTGAGCCACTTAGTTATCACGTTTGCCTTATGACAAAGTACTCCATCATGCTGGAAAAGGCATTGTTCATCACCCAACTGTTCTTGGACGGTTGGGAAAAGTTGCTCTTGGTGGAGGTTTTGGGACCATTCTTTACATGAATGGTCACAGGATGCTTTACTGTTGGCATGACACAGAACTGATGGTAGCACTCAGCTTTCCTTCTCCGAACAAGCGTTTTTCCAGATGCCCCAAACAATCTAAAAGGGGATTCATTTGAGAAAATGACTTTACCACAGTCCTCAGCAGTCCAATCCCTTTACCTTTGCAGAATATCAGTCTGTCCCTGATGTTTTTTCTGGAGAGAAGTGGCTTCTTTGCTGACCTTCTTGATACCAGGCTATCCTTCAATAGTCTTCGCCTCACTGACTGATGGCTGCCCATTAGTCATTGCAGATTCACTCATTCATGCCTGAGCAAGCTCTGCACTGGTGGTGCCCCGATATCGCAGCTGAATCAACTTTAGGAGGCGGTCCTGGTGCTTGCTGGATGTTCTTGGGTGCCCTAAAGCCTTCTTCATAGCTAAGGAATCTCTCTCCTTGGAGTTCTTGATGATCCGATAAATGGTTGATTTAATTGCAATCTTATTAGCAGCAATATCCTTGCCTGTGAAGCCCTTTTTGTGCAAAGCAATGATTACTGCACGTGTTTCCTTGCAGATAACCATGGTTAACAGATAAAGAACAATAATTTCAAGCATCACCCTCCTTTTAAAGCTTCCAGTTTGTTATTCTGACTCAATCAGCATGACAGAGTGATATTCAGCCTTGTCTACGTTAACACTCTCACCTGTGTTAACGAGAGAATCACTGACCTGATGTCAGCTGGTTCCTTTGTGGCAGGGCTGAAATGCAGTAAAAAATGTTGCTTTTGGGATAAAGTTCATTGTCATGGCAAAGAGGGACTTTGAAATTAATTGCAATTCATCTGATCACTCTTCATGACATTCTGGAGTATATGCAAATTTTGCCTTTTTATGTACAAGTAGAAATGGCAGCTCCTTTGCTGGCTATAGCAGTATGCAGTTTGTTCCTTTTAGGATAACCCCACCCTTTCAAGCACCTGCTATGAGCCTATAAATTGATTGAGCAACTTCCACTTCTGTATTTGTCTGAGAGGCATGTTGGTGTCAGTAGCTGAGGGGGAGTGCTGGCGCTGTATTGCCATTTGAAGGCTTCTTGGTAAGTTAGCTCTCAATTTAAAAACACATATATGTATAGCTTAAATATAAGGTACTCTCACTGTTTAGAGTTAGGACCACCTTATTAGCAAAAGCGCTGTGTGAATGGCTGGTGAATTAAACATACATTTGCAAATGTGTGCAACTGAGACTTTTGCATTTTTATATACAAGTAGAAATGGCACCTCCTTTGCTGGCTAAAGCAGTGTACTGGGGGATTTTTCTCTGTATTTGTATCTTTTAGGATAACCCCACCATTTCAAGCACCTGCTATGACCCTATAAATTGAGCAACTTCCACTTCTGTGTAAGTATATGCAAATTGCAATCATTAAAACTGAGGCAGCAGACTTTGTGAAAAAATAATATTTGTGTCATTCTCAAAGCTGTTGGCCATGACTGTATACAACCATATAATGATGCACATTATATAGCACATAATATATTTGTAAACATTTTTTGTACTATTTTTAATCTTGTACTAACAGTGATTTTAACCAACATAACTGACAATGCAATAAAATCAATAGACTCCCTAGAAAATACCAATTCACAGCATTAGTCTTTGTCAGAAATACAGCTGAGACAGATAATGGTTTTACCACTGCTCATTCCTTGTAGAAGAAACATGCATCCAAATGCTTTGCATTCATGTGTGACCTGCTCCAACGTGGAAGGTGTTTTAATGTATTATGTTTCAGCCATATGTTCCATTTGAAACACAACAAGAAGCAATGAGGTATCAGGTTTCTATAATGTTCTTCTAATGCTCTGTGTTCATTCATCCGAGTTTCACAATGTGACAACTTCATCCAACTGTTCTATGAAGTAACGTGATCAGTTTGTGATCAGTGACATAGGGAAGTCAGTAACAGCATGTTGGCAGTACTGGAGATGAAGTAAAAACACAGATGCCTCACGTATTGTTTCCCATTATAATAACACAATAACACAAGCATCTACTCAACAAAGGAAACTGGTGAACATTAACTTGGCAAAATATGAGCTGTAACCAAGAGCAACCAATCAGATATTGAGTTAGGGCTCACACACGTGTTAATAAACGCTACCCTCACTTAAACAGAGCGTTAGAACCGAGGTGTACTATATACTCAATGAAGCAACATATAAACTTACACAAAACAGACAGTTGCATTTTTGAGGAGGTGAACACATTGTGGAGGAATGTTACGACCAGTTAGGGTGTGGCGGAGACATTTTTATTTTTATTGTACTTTTACTTTTACCTCTCCTTCCTCCCACACTCTGCCAGTCACCAGCCACGTTCCTCCCTCACTGCAGGAGGAAGTCAGAGGTGCCTCGCCCCTTCCATTTTGATCGGCATCATGGCTGTAGTTTGAAGGTATGTTTGTGCTGCAAGGGGGATGCCGATTGCCCCGATCACCCCCCTGGATCCACCTCTGCCCTCATTTCAGCATCTGCCCCACAAGCACATGCACTATCACCCTCTCACCCAGTGTAGCTCCCCTTCACTGTGGGGTTGATAACTGTTGGATGGGCTCTGACATACTCTAATGTAGTCTCAGCTCTGCTTCCCTGTCTCAGGCACAGGTTCAATTACTGGTTTGTAGCATATATTGCATTTTCCCCAAAGACCCGGGAACTCCCTCATACCCCTCCTGGGTCCTGGTGCTGTCTCCCCCTCAACTGCCAACTGTCACACTGCCTCTCTACACAGGTTCTGATCCTCCTATGCCAGCCTTGTTGCTAAGCAAGCCTCCTGGTGTAGCGCAGCAAAATACAGGAGTGTCTCAACCACTCCAGAAGAGTAGTCTAAGTAGTATAAAAATGACAGTTTAAATGGATCACATCTGAGGTTGATATTGTCCAGGTTTTGAGATTGATGAGGAGAGGTATCTGCTCTCTGAAATCATACAGAATTTGGTGCTGGGGGTTATTTTTAACTGGTCTTTGTTATAAGAATTGAATGATAAAGTGTGAATACATAAACCAAAATAGAATTATAGTGTACATTGTATTCTCTAACATTTATGCACTATGTAGTGTACCCATCAGCAATGGGTGTGATGCATAGTTATGTTGTTAGAGTTATTATAACAGTTAGATGGATACGACTTCGAGTCAGAGGCCTGTGCAGTGATATGGAATCTGAAATGAGAACAGCATATGCATAAGGGTCATGTTAAGCAATGACCATAGATGCAGGGGAGAGATTTATGAGTGTCTAAGGCTGTTAATCTTCTGAGGTGTATTGATCGTATGGCCACAGCAATTCTATAAATAGAGAGCAACTGTGGAAATCAGTTAAATTAAGAGGACAAACCTCTGGTCTTGTGTATTGCATGAGAGCAGAAGATAAACAAGCAGGAGAAGGGCGATTAAAAGCAACCGCTCATAGTCACAATATACCTCCATAAAAGTCAGGTCAAGAGCAGCACCTTGTGACACCGAGGTACGGTATTCACTCTGACAAGTCACATATGAGACATATATTGATAAGCTGGAGCATAGGTGAGTCGATTTGAGTAAATCATTTTCATTCTCACACCAGACGATCTATTAATCAACTTGTGTATTTTTAGGAGAGAGCTCTATGCCACAATGCCCGGTGCACATAATGTATATGTCTACCAAATAGAGAAGTTTAGAATTGCAATGGTTTTTCATAGTAATATAGACTGCCTGACAATCATTGTTTAATCAATAGCATAATATGACTTCTATTGTGTGTCACCAAAAATAATTGACCAAAGAAACAAAGCAAGTCTATTAAATCAGTACAGTAGAATTTAGTAAAATACATATAAACAATAAGACATAATTGTACCATTTTTGCAGTTGATATTATCGGAAATGCAGACTTTATACTAGTTTACCTAGGACCTTAGCTTTTGTTGTGTTAAGATTTATGTATTTCCATACATTCATTGTAACTGCAAGAACCACCTATTGTGATAATCTGTTCTATCTGTCCATTACACTTGCACTCATTTTAAAAGTGTTGCATTCTACCTCAAACTTATTATTTTACTTCCATACCTTTTTCCATATTACTATTACCCTGGGATCTTGTAATTTGCTCAATTCAGTAGAGTCCCAGTACTTACATCTACTCGAGACTATTGTCCAGCCCTTATAATCACCACTGAGCAGGGCTATATTTATAAGTTGCTTCCTGATTGGAAGAGTGTCACAGCCAGAATTTTCCAACTGACGTGTTATCTACAATGATTTTACTAATGACTGAAGGTCCAATCGCTCAGGCGATTTACCTTCAGATCTGTGCTCTTCATCTGGTCCTCTAGTCCTTTAGAAAATGACAGCACAATAGTCACTCATTCATTCCTGCCACATACTGATTAAAAGTGCCTTGTTATAGCTCTCCACATGCCCTTACCAATTTCGTTAGGTTCTGTGACTCTGAAACAAAGTTTTTAGTCTCCGAACGAACAAACAAATTAATCCATCTACAGCACTCTCTACATTAAAGTCACCGGAACATATTCATTGCCAGCATTGGCTGAAAAGACCATGACTCTGTAAACTCTATGGATATCGTGAGAGTGAGTGCATACACACTGCATGATCAGAAAGTGATTGGAACAAGATTATTAAACAGTGCGACTAACCAAATGAAATGACAATCGGCCTTTGGAACGATTGTAGCTCATTTGGTGATTATACACACTAACAAGATATGTAGCCAAGTGGTCCTTTTTCTCAGGTGATTGGCCCAATAATCGGCTGAAAAACCTCCAGTGTGTACCTAGCCTTATTTCTGCTCCCTCCCACAATCTCCTCCCCTCTACACTGTAGCTCTCTATATTTCCAGGTACTACTACATCCCATATGTATTAAATAACAAATGGCAATAATACAGCCCTTATTGAGCTCACAGCTTGATCAACCACAACATTAGAACCACCTGCCTAATATTGTGTAGCTCCCCCTTGTGCCACCAGAACAGCTCTGACCCGTTGAGGCATGGACTCCACAAGACCTCTGAAGGTGACCAATGGTATGTGGCACCAAGACCTTAGCAGCAGATCCTATGGCTTGACATGCTTTTCCAACACATCCCACAGATACTCGATTGGATCGAGATTTTGGGAAATTGGAGGACAAGTAAACACCTTGAACTCCGTATCATATTCATCAAGCCTTTCCTGAACAAATTTGAGTGGCAAGGTGCATTATTCTGCTGAAAGAGGCCATTGTCATCAGGGCATACCGTTGCCATCAAGAGGTGTACTTGGTCTGCAACAAAGTTTACATAGGTGGTACGTGACAAAGCAACATCCACATGAATGCCAGGACCAAAGGTTTCCCAGCAGAACAATAGTACATTTCCATACGCCAATATCTGTGTGTCATACTGAAAAATAGACATGGCCTCCCAGAAAATGATTGTGACCTAGATGGAATGGTATGGCTTAATTAGTCCTGATTTTACAATGTTGTGAGTTATGTGGTTAAATGTGTGTAATATGTTATTGGTGAATTATTATTTTTCAAAATAAAAAGATTGATGTGTAAATTGAGAAGAATGCCACCCCTGCTTAAATGTGCCTAGGTGGCCTTTACACAATCCATGCCAGGATGTGTTAATCTAATCAGGAGCCACCTATCCTCCCTTGCTGCTTTCTGGAGCCTGTGGAGATCAGAGATGATTAAGAGAGCAGGCCAGCAGAGGTCTCCACGTAAGTACTGGGGCTCTGCTCTGGGGCTCTGCTGAATGGAGCAAGCAAAGTAGTTGTATGGGGTAAGGAGGAGATGAATTTAAAAATAAACTAGTATCCTCTATAATTCACAAATAAGAAACATATTCAAATGTTTGGAAAATTAATTGAATTAAATGTAATGTTAATGTTCTTGATGATGGTGATACCGTTTGGCATCAACTGTATAAATAACTGTATAAATAAAGCTGATATATACACATATATATATATATATATATATATATATATATATATACACATATATATATATATATATATATATATATATATATATATATATTTACATATACAATCTATATGGTTGTTCTAGGAAATGAGATGCAATCCACTGTAGTTTATTTATTTATTCCCACTGACAATAATGTATTGCTTCAACAACAAATGTTTATGTGCTAGCTTACAGGGCACAATTTACTTGCAGCAAGCCCTTGGTTTGAAATGTTACTTTGTTTGCTATTTAATAATTAAAAGCAATTAAATTTAATTTGTTGCAGCTTAGGTGAGGTTTATCTGAAATAGAGAAAACATTACAACCACAATGCTGAGTGCCATTTCTGTGGAGGAACAAACATATAGAGACTCATTTACGAAAGTGCAAAAGTGTAAACCCACATACATTTTTTTTAACTGCAAGTGTTATGGGAAAAGAGGCTGTTATAAGTGAAAACCGCAGCTTTCTTAACTATTACTGCAGACCTCCTGGGAACACTATTAGACGTTACATTATAACAGGGCATAAACCATGCAACCTAGCCTAGCCCTTGCTGATCAAATGTGGAAAATGCTATTTTGTGACATCATGCACTTACTTTTGTGAAACTGCACCCAGTTTTAAGTATAAGTACAAGGATTTCAAAACCAAAATGTGTTTGTGGGTGTACATTTTTCATTGACCATTTGAGCTGGAAAGACTGGGGCTCCAATTTTGCTTTGAAGTATATTTCTGAGGAAATATATTTGTGATTTGTCCACATGACATACAATCAGGGCCGGATTAACCCGAGGTCTAACTGGGCTACAGCCCAGGGGCCTCGGGCATCCGTGGGGCCCTTTCTTTAAAGTATTTTTTTTTTTTATGTTGAGCTGTAGCGAGCCGCCGGCCGCGCTACTGTACCGCGCTCGGCGACTCCGAGTCCTGAATGATGGTGACGTCACGTCACTCACCTCCATTGACAGGCTGCAGGCAATGGTCCGTCCGCGGCGTGCACCTATCTCCTTACTAAGGAGATCTCGTGAGAGTGAGATCACTCTCACGAGATCTCCTCAGGAAGGAGATAGGTGCACGCCGCGGAACGGACACTACAGGCAGCAGGGACAGGGTGTGAGCTGACAGAAGAGAAGACCAGCGTTGAAGACCGAGGTAAGCTCGCTCTTGGGGGCTGGCTGGCTCAGACAACTGTAAATTGTATTTTTGGGTAACAAGATGAGGTACAGGGCTCAAAAGTATGTGCCTAAAGCTGGAATTTATTCTATTATGTGTACATAAATGCAAATAAACATGTTCTGGCCAGAACAAAGACATATAAACAATAAAATGTGCACAATGCAGAGCACGGTATGAGATAATTGCACTGGGCAATACAGTAAACAGTATACTGAATAAGCAAAGAAATGTCCAAATGTAAAAAGGGCAAACTGATCAGGGGTATGAAAAATGACTAAACAGTCTATGAAAAAATGATATAAAATAGATAAAAGAAAAAAATGGAAAAGAAAAAATGAAAAACAAAAAAAGAGTCCAAACACACATGAGTTGGGGCCAAAACCCATAAAATGAAAAGTAAGTAGCTGTTCAATGCACGATACTACCGAAAGTTTGCCCTTTTTACATTTGAACATTTCTTTGCATATTCAGTATATCCAGCTTTAGGCACATACTTTTGTGCCCTGAACCTCATCTTGTTACCCATCTTTATTTGGGAGGGTGGGGATTTCCCTCCATATACCACGTGTTCTATTTTGTGGCTGCATCCTCACATATAAGGAAGTGCGGCCCTTCCCACTACCATTTTCTTATTGTATTTTTGGTGCAGAGAATTACAAGGGGGGGCTGGCTGGCTCATACTGTACATTGTATTTTTGGTGCAGAGAATTACAAGGGGGGGGCTGGCTGGCACGCATATTGTGCTTTTGGGGGAGATAATTGCAGGGCGGGGTTTGGGGGCTGGCAAAGTGTGTACTTTTGAGGGAGATATTTGCAGGGGGGGGTTGGGGGCTGGCTGGCACAGTGTGCACTTTTGGGGGAGATATTTGCAGGGCGGGGTTTGGGGGCTGGCTGGCAAAGTGTGCATTTTGAGAATACTGATTTAGTATATTAAAAGGAACACAGCTCAAACTACTTATGCCCAATCCGATATTACTAGGGAGCCACCAATAGTATCGGATTAGGCATAAGTCGCTTGAAAAATGGGGGCCTCACAGTACCCCTAGCCCAGGGGCCTACAGTGTCTTAATCCGGCCCTGCATACAATGACAACTTTTATTTTTAAATGTAGATGCTAATAGTTACCTTGACTTTAGAAGTTGCCATAATTAGAATGAATCCCCTATAGTCAGAAGAAACACCAAAAATTAAGATTTTGTAAACAATCTAGAGTTCACAAGCTGATATTTAGGGATAAAAACTCTACTGAGAGATCTAAAATTTGATCACAGGAAGATTAGCTTCAGGTTAACAATAAAAGAAAGCAGAAATAGAAGAATTGCTCTTTATTACCAGATATAACTAACAATATTTGGTCAATAAACAAATATTACAAAACTACTGTCATAGTCGTAGGAAGGATCCCTACTGTTAAAGGAGTAGTTAAATTTTCTCCAGAAGATCCCAAGCAAAATACAATAGACCCCAGCTGTCTCAAACACATACTTGTGTATCAATATCGCAATCTGTCCCGGCAGGATCCTACAAGTGTAGTATCACAAGTCACATCTTCTGTTACCATGGAGTCTTGGCCAATTTAACATTCTTAAATGCTGTTCAAATGTTGACCTTTATCTCTTTAGACCTCCAAAACATGGTTAATTTGATTAAATCTTGAAAAATAAATAAAAATAATCAGTAGGCATAGATACATTATAAAAACCAGCTTTGTGGACCACAGTTTTTCAAGACATGTTTCTAAATTCCATAATATAAATAACAAACTTTTAAAGATTACCCCTATTGAAACCATACCTATTTAAGAAGGTTATGCTTGATTCCATAGACTTCACAATTATGATACATATTGAATTTACAGATTAGATTATTTAATTGCTAATGTCCTAAATTAATACAATCAATCCCTTAACTATTTTATTCTTTTTTTTTGCATAGAGCACATTTATAATTTTATATTGTCTATTGATTTATATAATTTTATTTGAGTGTAGATTTAATTTATGCAGACTATTGTCTGTCTTTTTGGTGGTGTAGATGCATACTCCCTGGCTACTGCCTCTTGTAGGTGCTCTTTCTCGCTACCCAGATCTAACTTAGTCCTCTTCTTCTTTTATTTATTCAATACCACAGTATTTGTGGCTGCAAATTAGATTATTATACTTTATTCCAAAAGTGACAGGAAATTGTTTGTTTGTTTTGTAAACACTTCTTTTTTGACTCAAATTAAAAGTGTAGTAGGCATGGTTAAACTTAATTTAATATAATCAATATAGTTAATATAATCAAATTCAATGTGCTCATTTCTATATATAAAATGTTTCTATAACTTCTGAAAACATATTTTTTTAGGATTTTAAGAAAGGTATGTCAGATTATACCTACTATTCAAAACAGTCTCATTTATAGCAGTCCAACTGCCTGTGAATATGGTACTCTGTTTAATTGAAAATGCATAATATTATATATGGGGAACTTTAAAATGATCTATTTATATGTAATTTATAGGATAATTAAGTACTGGTAAATATAGGTAAATATATGTAAACAAAGAGAAGCGCAGTGACCAATTAAAGATATGTATGTAGACCAG
This sequence comes from Mixophyes fleayi, assembly GCF_038048845.1. Classification (NCBI taxonomy): domain Eukaryota; kingdom Metazoa; phylum Chordata; class Amphibia; order Anura; family Limnodynastidae; genus Mixophyes; species Mixophyes fleayi. The sequence continues at coordinate 59,861,706 of NC_134407.1, read as the reverse complement.
GGACAATCTAAAAAAGGGGTAAAGACCAAGGGGTAAATGTATCATAGTGCGGATCTCCGGAAATCGGCGAGATGATTTAAAGCAGTGCTGCCTTGTAAAGGGAAGTTTCCCTTTACAAGGCAGCGCCGCTTTAAATTTAAGCTGTCATCTCGCCGATTTCCAGCGACTTGTACAACCCGCACTATGATACATTTACCCCCTAATGTCTCATTGGTGTCCAGGATAAATACCAGTAATTCCTTGATGAAGATTTGTAAAAGGTATAACAGTAATTGCATACCTTATCTGTCAGGGATTCAATAGTGGACACAATAACAAATTTGGGAGACTTCCTGGTAGACTTGTGAACTTTATTTATGGCAAAGCTGGCGTTACAGGAACATTCATGTATCTTAAAAACTCAGTTGTTTATTTAGAGATAACATGCTTATGCTTATGGATTGCTTTATCGATGATGGTAGACAGCTGCTTTTTATATTTAACAGGTTGCAAAGAAGGCAACTTTCTATACCATCCATGTTCTTAGCATGATGTTTCACATTTTCTCACATATTTACTTGCTCATACCAATGGTATTATTGCTATTCTCAGATCAGTTCAACTTTCTTTGGGCAACTGAACAACTTGTTTATAGGATAAACTGAAAGTCCCCTTAGCCTTCCTACTGACTAATCTCAATAAGTGTCATTGTGTTGGATCACATGGTTTGCCTCTAGCAAAGGATTACATTGACTGGTATCCCATTGACTAGAATTATCAATAAAAACTAAGGGCTCATTCAAGGTAACAGTAGGAGAAAACCTTTTACTTATCATCAGAAATAAGAGACATTTTCTGCACAGGGTCGCCATATTCTAATTTTTGCATGGAGAAACACTTGAATGCAGTCTAAATGAAATGGACGTGATATAGATATGCCTGCTCATTGAGGTTCCACAAGGTAAACATTTTAACTTTCTATTTGGTGTCTTGTTTTCCTTAGCACATAGAAAGCAGGTGTGTTTTCTTTATCTCATTTACAAGCATTCCAAAATCAAGCCTTCAACTGAAAGGGATATTCAAGTATCCTTAAAACATCAATTTGAGAAACAACTTAATAACACATTCATCTTCATTAAAAACTGTGAATCTCATCAAAAGTTCAGCAAAGGATAAAGCACAGCTTCCAGTAACCTGTTTCTTCATTTGTTCTAAACATGAACATTTCTCTAAAATTGTACTACCTGCTCTTTCCATCTTTCAAGCTCCGCTTTTCCTAAGGGGACAGGCTCAATGCCAGGAAATATTTTAAGCTTACTGTATTTCCGTGCTTGAGTAGATTGAGAGAAGGCTTTAGAGATTTGGAACATCTGTTCTCAACAAATAGTTTCAATATCTTTTAAATTGAATGGAATCTTAGACTTCACATGCACTCGCCACCTCTGAACCATCCTCTTCTTTCTTAATAGCAGGTGAGAGAACAAGCTGGTTTCGTCTTAAATGAGACAAACTGGTTTTATACATAGTATTACAATGTTTTTACGGGGGTAGTTCCAAGATCTGGTATAGAGCAGCACCATTCTTCTACAAAAAAGTCACTCAGCCAATGCCAAGTTAATGGTGGTGTAAAATACTGTATCAGGCTTTGTTCCAAAACATCCCATTATTACTTGATCTGGTGACTGAGATGGCCAGACATGGATAACATCAATTTCATGTTCACTAAAACCACTGGAGGACGAGGGTATCATCATCTTGGGAGACATCCCTCCAGTCTGGAAGGAAATGGTGCAACATGTGGTGAAGATGATCACTTTGTGCTATAAAGCAACAATTAGCATTGACCTTGCTTCCTGAGAGAATGACTGCACCCAAACCATGCCAGGAAATTGTGCCCCACAACATTATATAGCCACCAGCAACCTTCACTGTTGGAATTATGCATTAAGGACTATAGAGTTCTTTAGGTTGGCACTACATGTACACTCATCTATTTGTTGAGAACATGGTGAAGGATGTTTCCTCTGACTATATAATGTTCCTCCACTGCTCTGTAGTCCATTGTTAGTGGTCTTTGTAAATCTTTCAAATATTCATTTTCAGGTATAATGAGCTGTGACGAACAGAGTTTGATAACAACGCAGCCCGTACTTCATTTCTCACACAATGTGAAATATAGCATATACTTTTTATAGCCCTTGCTTTTGTTCCCCAGCTCAACAGAATACCACTGCAGTGTCTATTTACATGAGGATAAGAGGACATTGTAGCTCATTGTAAATATGTATATTGTGTATTGTATCTTGTTGATATTGCATGGAAGCTGTTAGTCATTGTCCTTAAAGTGAAGCCAGGTGGGCTATGGGTAAGAATCAGATTGCAGGATACAGCTGAGGGGAAAGGCCAATTAAATTGAGAACTAACTTACCAAGAGAAACCCCAAAAAGCCTCCAAATGGCTATACAGCACCAGCACTCCCCATCAGCTACTGATGCCAAACATGTCTCTCAAACAAACAATACAGAAGTAGAAGTTGCACCATCAATTTATAGATTCACAGCAGGTGCTTGAAAGGAAAATAATAGAAAAAAAATCTCTCAGCACACTGCTGTGAACTAGTACAGGAAGTACAGGAGCCGCTTTTCTACTTGCACATAAAAATGCAGAATTCTCAGTTACACACATTTGCAAATGCATGACGTGTCGGGTGGCTTATCATGCACCAAAAAAATCATTGTACTTACCTACCTTTTCTATTTTGACTTTTTGACCTCTCATCATGGGTTTAATTGATTACAGGGTGGGGTATTTGTTTTTTTGGTATTTTGGGTATAGAGATTGAAATTTACACTTCTACTTTAATTTTAAATAGAGCACCAGTAGAAACTCAATGATAGTGAACACTATTTCATGTATACTATTCATATTTCACTATTTCATGTATATATTGAATAATATACCTTTCATCAAGTTATTTCGCACAAATTGCTTATTCCTTAAAAGGCATTTTCTCAAAAAATATACAAAAACCCTTTCCACCTTGGCTACTTTATATTTTTGCTACAGCTACATTTCTGAAGCTGTAACAGTTACTTGTCTGTATATGGGTTCCCTGGCTTGCCAGGAAAACATTGTACCTAAGTAAACAGACTTATTAAACAATGTTATTTTGTTATGTCATGTGGCTACTTTTGCCAAAATGTATTGATTTATTTGGGTAGTTGCATGAATTGGTGGACCAATGTGGCATCTTGGAGATGAAAAGGTTTACTCCATAAAATAGGGGAAATTGGTTTGATCAGGGGGTTTCTGGCTGACTGACTAGAAGCATGAATACTCCTATTTTTTAATGACATGTTAAAAAGAGATCTCATTATGTTGGAAAAAAAATAATGAAATAAAGGGTTAGAGAAGGCAGATTTACAGGAGGCATTTCTTGTTGCTTCACATGAATCTGAATCCCATCCTTATAAAGGTGATGAGCAAAACAGCAGAAAAACATTGATGTAGGCAATGTTGAGGTTTAATATTTGGATGAAGATGATAATCTATATGTTCTGTACACTAATATCGGTTGTGTTGCGATTAGTACGAATAATTATTATTGCAAATAACAATATGAAAATAAGTTTATTCTATTTATTTAGTTAATATAAAATATAAAGTGGTAAAGAGACTAATTAATGTTTCCTACATCTAAATGACCTTGAGTTTGGTATCAATTTGCTCGCAATTGCATGAGACCATTTCCGGTGTTATTTATGTATCACGCGCACTTTGCGAACGCTAGTTATAAATAATATCACTTTTTCATACACCAAATAGCCAGTTCACAGGGATCATAAAAGAGCCAGTTTATACAGGTCTTGAGGCAGGAGCCTGAGGAAAGGACACCTGGCAATCTCAAGGAACGATGACCAGAGGAATCCACCAATGCCCCGTTGAGTTCTTGGGAGGTCAAGACCTTACGACCTATGAATGAAAACCTTAATACTGTAGTTGTATATCTTGGTGATGTCACTGCTTGTTACAACTGTACTTTGAATAAATTGTTCACCTCTGACTTTGGAAACCAGAGTGTTCTGATAGAAGCTTGTGTTAGTGCTAATATGTGTATGCATATGCACACCAAACTTTGCTTTGTAATATTATTGCGAATAAAACCTATGTGCTTTGGAACCACAGCGATCGCTTCAGACAATCTTAATAGGTGACAATAGTTATGGACATAACAGCAACAGCATACTGTAGATATTTAAATTGAGAAGACGACTGAGGTGCAGCCTGCATTTTTCATAATGATGGAGATAGGGTGCAATTTGCAACATTCAATATAATAAATATTCAAACATTAAAAAATTACACAGTCCTGATGTCCCCTCACTCTCATTATTTCAATGAGGCTAAATCAAATATTATTTTAGCAGAGAATCAGAAAAGTTGAAGGGATTGTCATAAAGTAGTATGGTAAACTTTAAAGTGACATTTATCACTCTTTTCACCATGTGCAACTTTAGTAAATCCGCAAACGTAGACATATCTCACTTATGTAGGGATATCTCCAAGGCCCAAGAATTGGGCGTTCACCTTGGTGGACAGATAGGTTGCACAAATAAAGAAGCATTCCAGGGCCACATTTTGAGTGGGTTACAAATGACCCTCAGGGCAAGTATCACTCTTTACTTGCATTCAGGAGGTCATTAGAGGTCAGTGCATTACATGGAGTAAGAAATATTTGGCAAACCTGGCCACATTATGCAATGCGCCTAAACGCAAGTAAAAGCACAAGTTGTTATGCTTTCATTGGAAACAATGGGAAAACCTCTTTTCATGGATTGTACAATGCTTGTATTACATATGTACTTTGACCCTAGTGGCATTAATGACTTTACAGGACTTATTTCAATAGCTTCTCACACTAGGGGGTATATTTACTAACCTGCAAGTTTGAAAAAGTGGAGATATTGCCTATAGCAACCAATCAGATTCTAGCTGTCATTTTGTAGAATGTTAGAATGTACTAAATAAACTAGAATCACTAGAATAACTAGAATCTGATTGGTTGCTATAGGCAACATCTCCACATTTTTAAACCCATAGTATAGTAAATTTCCCCTAGATCTTTGAATTCGTTGACATTAAGTAAATGAAAGAAAAATGGGGGTTATCTGTAGATATAATGGGCCTGATTCATTAAGCAAAGGAAAGTAAAATAAAGGATTAACTTTGCACCTTGGCAAAACCATGTGGGGACAGATTTATATTTTGCAACTTTAAATGTCAGTGTACAAATAAGCTATCAGGTATTTGTGTGCTACATGAAAAAACAGGCAGTTTTTAACTTATGTGCAAAATAATAAATTAATTTGCTCCCCTTGCGTTGTAACATGGTTTTGGAGAACTTCTTTTTTGCCTTACTTTCCTTAATGAATCAATTGTGCGCTTTTGTGGAAGCTTTCCCATGCAACCTGTATAAACATTTACAAGCATAAACATTACTGGTACCAATAAAATATAATATAGATATAACAAGAAATATAAAGGAGCCAGGTAAGGGTTTCTATTGTAGAAAATGCATTTTAAAGGACCACTATAGCAAAATAAAAAAAATAATGAATATATTTTGTTGTTAGAGCTAAATAATATTTTTTTCCAACTTGGTCAGTGTTTAATATATGAAAATAAGAAATAAAGCAATCAATCAGAGCTTGGTTAAAACTCCTACACTCACAGCCAACTGGCTTTAGAATTCTAACTACTTACTTTTGCTGTCGGATTTGTCAAATGTGTAGTCAGAATTCTAATGCCAGCTATGCTGTGAGTATAGGAGTTTTTATACAACTCTCATTTATAGCCTCTTTCATTTTGAGATATTATTTTGTTACAATGCTGCTCTGATTTTTTGATAGTTTTTCTTTAAAGCACAAGTATTGTGAGGAAAATTATGGTAATTATACATTCCATTAGTCCAACTTTGGTTTAGTTCTCCTTCTCTGCATGAAAACAAGTTATGTTCTCTGTAATTTAAATACTGAGCCTACAAGTAAAGTGGAGCTGTCACTATGAAATAACATTTTCAAATTCAAGATGTATATAAATATCTAAATATATATATATATCTATATCTATATCTGTATCTGTATCTATATTTATATATGTGTGTGTGTGCTTGTGGCAGACCCAGTATACATAATAAATAATTGTGCCTCATTCCGGAATTTCATTTAAACTTTAAGCTTTACTGAGTAATCAAAATTTGGTAAGTAGATATTCCACTACCTTTACTGATACAATAAAAGGAAAGAATAGTAGTCAGGTAGGTGTTTGCACTGTAGAAAATGCATATATATATTTGGTATTGATTCTCTGCCTTTTGGCTAATATCAGATGTAGAAGCCCATGTACGTTGTGGAGCTTAAAGGCACCCCCAATAGGTGATGGACCATCACCTGATCATCTGGTTACAAGGTCGGTTTTCTAATACCTGAGTTGCTTTATGCCCCCGTTTCTGCCACAGCCAGGAGTGCCTGAAAGCGCACAAGTGAAAGGGGACACCACATGCGTGCACAGAGTAAGGCACTTTGCACTATGCTATTGTTTAGGCTGCACATTTTTTTCTTTGCCAAAGCCTTTAGATTGTTGTAAGGACAACTTTCATACTCTTGGCCAAAAGTCTGGTGCACCTGGTCATGGCCGGTTAATGGTGAAATGACGTTCTTTCCTCTTCTGGATTATGGCCCCAACAGTGCTCACTGGAACATTCAGCAGTTTAGAGATCCTTCTGTAATCAATGCCATCAGTATGTTTTGCAACAATAAGGTAGTGAAGGTCTTGAGAGAGCTCTTTGCTTTTACCCGTCATGAAATGTTTCTTGTGTGACATTTTCGTAATGAGACACCTCTTTATAGGCCATCAGTTGTGGCTGAACCAGCTGGCAGGATTGTTTTCTAGTTACTGATAGATTTCAGCTGGTGTCTTTGCTTTCCATGCCTTTTTGTACCTCCCTTTCTTCATGTGTTCAATACTTTTTCCCTTTGTCATTTTACATTATTACGCAAAACTTAATTTATGGACATCTATGGTTTGATTTCTTTGCATGTGTGGATTGCAAGGGTTGTTGCTGACATTTGGTGTAAATTTCATTACAATAGCCACATTAAATTAATACTTACTGAGTAAAATGTTGATGTTTTCAATACTTATTTCACCTGCTGTATCTGTTCTGTTTGAACCATGGTTTACCTTTAAAATATTTTTCTTAATGATTCTGATGTAAGAATTGTAGTGCATAAGATATCAAGGAGAAGATAGGACAAAAATGTACTATATGACCTACTCAGAACAGGACCCTGCTTCATTTAGTCAGTCTCAAAATATACATTTCTTTTAATTTCTAAACCTATTACATAAAGTGTACATATTGTCATTATAAGTAGCTTTAGAGACACTCGGTTTCCATAATTTCTCAATGGTTTGCAAAGTGAACTTGTCTTTAAAAATGCAGATCCTGCAAAGCAACGAAATTGAAACCACATAAAACCTAATGCTTTTTTTTCTCAAGAAAGCTACTGAATTATTAAGCACATTTAGTTTACTGTATTCATTCTAAACATACTCTGCAGAAACTTGCAGATTAAACCATTTGCTAGTGTTGATGAAAAACTTAGAGAGACTTACCTATGACTGCAACTGAGATCTGTACTGTTCACCTGTTGCTCAATGGAGTTAAAATATGAATCAAAACAAAAAAATCATAAAGATTGTATCGTACTATGGAAGCAGCATGCACTCTTTTTTCCATCATCGGTCCTTCATCTGTTCTCTATGAACATTCATACTTTTGGTGGGCATTTTCTCCTTCGAGAAAATTGATCCCTATTGTGAGTTTCATTTGGCCAATATTTATTCTCCATTTAACGCTAGTTAAATGGAGTTCAGCTCAACAAGCAAGCATCTGTAGGTAACCTTAGTTAGATGCAAAACAGACAGGCATTTGCAGGGCCATCTTAACAACATTATGGTCCCCCAGGCAAAGCAGTGCACCGGGGCCCCTAGATATAGATATATAGATGTATAGAGATACAGATATAGATATAGATATAGATATATAGAGATAGAGATAGATAGATGTACTTGCTCAGTGACCCTAGTAGGTTTTTTTGCAGGTTTTTTTCTTTTACAGGATTATTTATTCTCATTAAGAGCAGTGCCTATGGGGCCCCTTTGCCTGTGGAGCCCCCGGGCAGCTGCCCATTGTGCCCAATGGAAAAGATGGCCCTGGGCATTTGTGCAATTTGGTATTTTATTATACAATTCTATAGGGCATATTCAATTAAGCCGACACATTGGAGCAACACTTTGCCGCAACACCGGTGATTTCCGTTCGCACCCTGTAGGTTTGAGATGGGAAATCCGCGATGTTGCGGTACCGTGTAGATACTTTAAATGAGCAGCTGCACATAGCCGCGATGTGCTGGCTTAATTGAACATGCACCTATAATTCATTGTATTTTTTTTTTTTATACAATGTTATTATTGCACCAGCGTTTTACACATATTTAAAACAGGTTGCATTTGATGGTGGTTTCCTAAGCTTCTCACATTTGTAAACCCTCTTTCCTTATAAATGTTATCCCATTTACTACAATGTTATAGTAATATTTGTAGAAAGAGGATCTAGCAGTGTGGTATACTTTTGATACTAGAACAAAAACAAGTCACAAATTACTCTGCATTCATCCTTTACCCCCGAAAAGATTTTTGTAGATTTTTGATGTAGTAGATGCTATATTTTCGACCTGCAGTATGTGCACCGCAAGGGGTATATCCGATTCAGTGGGTACTTCAGCATGTTAAATAAAAGAAAAATAACATAAAATGTATTAGTAAAGAATAAAACCTATACAAATCTAATCAGAAGGAGTATTGTGTAAAAATTGAAATGGCTTGGTATAAATTAGAATACGGGATAATGTTAATACATTACCCACAAAGGGGGAAAACATATTATAATACACTTTAGAAGATACTTGGTAAACATTTTACATATTAAAAAAAAGTTGAGAATTCTTTAACAAGGGAACACATTTGTTAATCACAAAAGAATTTCAGAAGTTGTCATATTTCTATGAAATTCTGTTCTCATCCTAAATTACAAATCACTGGCTTAGAAAAATAAATTAAGGTTTTGTTAGCAACTGCTGCAGTTGACCCCTTTATCATTTTATGATATTTTAGAAAATATACAATTTGAGCAATTTATTTCTGTTATCACATAATTTTTTTGCTCTTAACTATTTTAGGAGACGTCAACATGGCCGAACCTATACAGCAAATGCTGAAATTGAAGAACTGTAAGAAACGTGTTATAAAAACATTCATTACTTGCTTTCATATGAATGATTAAAGGAGTTTTAAAATAAATATTTTGATCTTTTTGTACTATTAGTTACAGGATAAGAAACTTTAGGTTTTAAGAACTATTTTCAAAATTGTCCTATATCAAGAAACAGTTACATTCAATATTACAAACAAGAATTCAAAATACATAAAACTATTAATAATTTACTTTTGAGATTATATAAGAACAACAATGTAACCATAATTACATTTATCCTAAAATAAAATACGTCATCTTAATTTAAACTAGGATAGTTTAGTTGCTTTCCTGGCACTTTTTTGGGGATAGTTACTAAACTGCGATTTGAGCAAAACACAGCTTTTCATGAGTTTTTATGTGCGGTTCGTAAACCAGACTTCCCTCTGATGAAACAGCTTATCACAGCTGAGAAACGCGTGACTTCTTACTGGCTCTGTTCAAATCCATCACAGACTCAAAACCCTGGGGTTTGTCTACACGCTAGTGCTTATGGTGATTATCAACCTAAGGACCTCCATCTTCTCTAAATCTCCTAAAGGATTGAAGGACCAGACAGCACATGAAGGATAAGTAACTTTTCCATATTCTTTAGACCGATGCTGTGAATTGCCCCCATACTCTGGACAGGTTCTATACACACAGCTTAGGTCTCTAATGGACTGATATTGCTCCTTGTCCCGTGAATCCTATTTATCCTGCTCTCACCTTTGGAGATATTGTTTGAGGATTTTTCATCTAACAATAAGCTACACCGGATGGACTTTATACCACCATATGTATTTGTCTGTAATGTTTTAAGCGTTATTATATCAGTATTTTGAGCTCTTTCCAATATTCAAGTTTTAATTTTTGTTTTGTTTTTCTATATCGATATTTTAATTAAAACAACTTGTATTTAACTTTATATGGTTCCAGCGCTCCACCATTTTTTGTGTAATTTACTAAAGGCCAAACCACACATTAAAGTACATGAATTAAAAAATGCCAGATCAGAATCCAAAATTCCCGATTTTTACTGATGGAAAGCAAACAAATCCGACAATGTATTTAGTTGCAGTTTACAAAACCACACCAAAAACTGCCTCTTAGTAGTGAAAAGAAATAAAGAAGTGGTTCTGACAGGCGGTATAACTCAAATAGTCGCTGTGTAACCTGTGGCGCTTCCAGGTGCAAATGCAGGAATTTTCTAGAGGAGTGATTCAACGCCATGCTGCCAGAGTAGACATGACATAATTTTAGACCGAGTTAGGTTGGTCTCCATCTCTCCCATTCCCTTGTAAATTGCACAGCATTCTCCCTTCACCATCAAAGCAGAGCAGTGTGAAGTGGGACATAGATCCCAACTGTCTTTGCAGTGGGACCAAAGTCCCGACTAAGCAGATATGCCCCACATGAATCAAGACAGTTGGAAAACTGTTATGCTCTCTCCTACCTTTTCTAGTAACTTTCAATACCTACAGCTGTTGGTGTCTTAAGTTCAGTTGCTGCTTGCCTGGATCCTGGAACGTTGGGTAACCATTTGCAAATAAAAAAAGGATAGGTAAATGAAACATGGGAAACACTGGAAACACTGTAGGCCTTCCCGGTCAGCCCCAAAATTAAATCAATAGCACGCATATTAAATAATTAGACCTTTCGACCTGCAACAAGTCCAGACATTAAATTAGGAATGCTCACACTTAATATATAGACCTATTTGCCCCAACCATCCTTGGCATTAAATTAAGAGCATTCAGAATAAATTAATAGACCTATTACCCCACCCCCAACCTGCTTTGCCTAATCTATTAATTAACCACTCAAAAATATAGTCTCCAGATAATTCAAGAAATACTATTAATTTTCTGTTTTAAATTAACTCTGTGTTAGATGTATGTATCACTATATGCTATTCTCAATCATCCTAGATGTGGGGCAATGATATACACAATACATACTAATTTTATTCCAGCCACTTACACACATATTCTGCTCTACATTCATACAATACAAATAAATAACCACATATGCTTAAATACACATAACACATCATAGGGGCTATGATACTTATATCAGGAAAGAATACAAGCACATGTATCTTCATTTGAGATGTTATATATTGATGTGGAAGCCAACCTGACTGATACAGTATTGACTGTTTATGGTTAATATTGTATCAATTAAGCAATACAATCTACTTATATTTTTATTAAGGCAAATAAGTGTCCAAATCTGTTCTCATCAGCACTCAGCTGGAAGGGGTCAAAAGTTGACATGGTCTAAACCGATGTCTTCTTAAGTTACATACACACTACAGGTTTTTCATGCGATTACCCCCACAATAAATGATTGTTAGGTCCAATTGATGTCAAACCCATTATTTAATCCATTCAGTGACAGGGTCTTGAGATTGTAGATCCACTTTTTTTCAATTTGTGATATGACCAGGAGAACATTTCCTCCTTTTTTGTGTTACTTTCCTTAATGACTCAGACCCAGCTTGTTTACCTTTAGGCTTAAGAAAGGTTATATGCTTTGACAAAAGTTGATTTTAGCTCAAGGTTGCCAATGTGAATTTTATTTTTACCATATAGGAAAACTGTAAATAAGAGAAAAGATCATTAGATCACATATGTTGTTAAAAGGCATAAAAACTTGTATTTGCCTGCGTAAAGACACATTGGTCTCTGCTTGAGAAGTGTCCACATTTGATGTGAATGCAATAAAGACTTCATGTTATTTCGGAAAACTTTAAAAAGATTTTCCTTATCAATATATTCTTGTTAACATAACGATCTTATACATAATATTCTTACGTCTAATTTAAAACAATGTAATACTTATTATCACTTTCCTTTACTCTGTATTCTATTAACATGTTATATATTTATTAGTATATGAACCTTGAATATGTGTATGTGTGTGTATATGTATATGTGTGTGTGTATATGTATATATATATCTCAGCACTGTATTACGCACAAGTATTTACCACAAATCATATTGTCACACATAGGGGCACATTTATCAATGTTCGCATACAGTGAAAAATAGTTTAGAATCCTTATCGCATTGATAAGGATTGAACTATTTCTCAAATTTATGAAGAACCGAACACAGAAACAGCAGTGGAGTTTGTATGTTCTCCCCGTGTTTGCGTGGGTCTCCTCCGGGTGCTCCGGTTTCCTTCCACATTCTAAAAACATACTAGTAGGTTAATTGGCTGCTATCAAAATTGACCCTAGTCTCTGTCTCTCTGCCTGTCTGTGTGTATGTTAGTAAATTTAAACTGTAAGCTCCAATGGGGCAGGGACTGATGTGAATGAGTTCTCTGTACAGCGCTGCGGAATCAGTGGCGCTATATAAATAAATGGTGGTGATGATGATAGTCCAGCTGTGAAAACTTTTGATGACTATGGCTGTCACAAACGTACTCCCAGTGTCCCTGACTTTGAGTGTTTACTGTATAGGGTTACACACAATTCCAGCACTTAATCTTTTACTCACCTATCACACAGGTTATAGATTTCAAGAATCACCCACAAACAGTGCTCTCACCCCCATACACACCTAAGATCTGCCACCACCTATTGAATAAGGGCATTATGACCCCAATATACTGTCCTATTCTGGCACAAACTATGCTCCTTGTTACACACAGTTCAGCAACGCACACCACCAGCAATCAAAGGGTTAACACTTAACACATCAAAGCTCTGTTTCACTAATATACACGCAGGTACACACAAAGCTTGTTAGTCCAATGGATTAACAATTCACACAACAGCATTCAAAGGGTTTACTTGGTTAAGCAATATTCTTCATAAAAGGCTAAATGGTGTATCAAGGACAAATCTTATTACATTTTAGACTTAATATTCAAAAGTATAGGGCATTTGGATATAATAAAAAAGAACAATAAATGACATACATGAAAAATAAATGCAATACAGTTATAAATACATAAGGAAAAAAATTACAGAGAATAAAAAGTTACATATGATAATCCGTATGTCTGGGGCATGACAGAATGAAATGGACAGTCCTTCAATCAGCTTGAACTTCCAAGAGCTGACAATCTACTCTCTCTCACACAGGGTTTTTAACTTGGTGAGCATAAAGTGGGGCAGTGTATGTGCTAATGAGGGGTGGAAAAGGTCCCCTTAGTGTCAATTATAGTCCAAAAGTTTTGCCCTTCCATAACTTTTCATGGACATATCCCAGGGACATAATTCCCCCTTCAGAAAACCAGCATAATGTCCCACATTTACATATCAAACATGATGGAATTAAAACAATATCAAATATCATTCCGAAAGATATGTGACTATTGTAGTTTTCCTGTACTGTTTGTATCTATACATCACAATCCTAGTGTGGTTTTTGCCCCTAAGTACAGAGTTGCACACTTATATCCTAAGTTAATATTTTCTATATTTTATATTGGCCTAAATTGTTCCTCTAGCATATACCTTCCCCTAATTTACACCTCACACCCAGTGGTTACTTTGTTTTTGCACTGCCTTAGTAAGACAGTGACCTCTAAATAGGAAATGGCATGCAGGATCAAAGCAATGCATGGCTGTGATCTGCATATGTTTAAGTGAGTATCTTGAAAAAAGGTCTGGGCTTAACATTTGCACTAGCCAAATGTTTTCAAACCATTTTATCTCAGGGGAAACATTTACATTCCTATTTATCAATTAAAATTTTTAGTTGTGCCATCACCCTGATAATGATTTATTTAGGTCCTCACCTTGACAATGTCTGTAAGATCAACTCTGTGCAGGAAATGGTCATCGATTTATTCATGTATGATTGTGGTTCAACCCTCAAACAGTTTGAACAAAGAATATGTCACTGAACTAAAAATTCCTTGCCATGTAAAATGGAGATGAAAGATGTGTCCTTTAATACACACAGTAGAATCTTCGGGAGAAACCAGGCAAGGGACTCTGACACTAAATGTTGGCCATATTCCCTGAAAATAATATTAATAATAATAATACATCTGTGTCTTTTTTCAAATGTATAAACTTTGTAATTTGGATACATGGTCAGGCGAGAGAAATACATATCTGTTTTAAATACTAATAGTCGTTGAATTAGCACCTTTTCATTTTCAGTTCATTAATTCAAAGGAATATAGATTTTCATCTTTTTTCTATTTAGTTTCTTTTTAGAACTCTAGAGTCTCTAAATAGCACTATTCTTGCCCTATATCCTTTCCTTTTTTTACATCCCTAAGGACTGAGAATACCCTGCCAAGGACCTGATGCATTTAACTTTTTCATCCTAAAATAAAAATTCGGATGGAATATCAAGGTCACAGATTAGATAGGACTCTCCATCTTGACCAGCTAGACTTAATGATGAGAGATATTACCCTAGAGACAACTGAGATATCTTGCACAACACATTAGAATGTGGGAGGAAAAAGTTGTTGTGTGGGTGTGCAGTTACATTTATTAGAGCAAGATCTTATAATATTTTTTGGATTTTAACGCACACAAGTATTTCATAATTTTTGTGGATAAGGGTAAAATTTTGCATTAAATTCTGAAATAATTTTTTGGGCTTAACATTTAGCTGTGTTTTGCTAAGGCTAAGAACTTATGATATGTTAGAAAATTAAAGAGGTTTGAAGGATTTTATAATGTAAAGTCGCAACACCAGCACCATATACCAACACCATATACGAAACTAATGAAAATAGTGATGGCATTTCCAACCTGCCATGTTACAATGGGAATTATAATTAAATCTTATGTTTTGTTTTACAAGTCAAAGCATTTTTTATTTTTTCATTTTTAATTGTCAGAACTTGGAGCAAAAGAAACAGAGAAACATAGAGAACAGAATATGCAATAAGAATAATAACAGAATCTGAGATTTTACAATGTAACCTCTACAAAACAAAGTAAACTTGACAGAAATTTCTAAAGGCTGTGGTAGGGGTTGGGCACAGCCATCTTAACAGCATTATAGGCCCCCGGGTAAAAGCAGTGCACTGGAGCCCTACTTATACAACCACCCACAGGAATAAAAATGTAAATTATTGATAAAATTAAGCTTATATTTATTGGTACTTCCAACAAAATCAGTGTTTAAACATTGAAAAACATGCTGTACAGCATGGATTAACCACACAAATGTTTGGCCAATATAACATAAGCGTTGAAGTTGAAAAACAAGAAATTCAACCTAAAAATGGTAAATCATACAGACGGAGGTGGCAGTGCGAAATTACTATGAATTATTTATGGTTAATCAAGTGTTCAACACAAACATTTGCAAAATTTCTTTGCAGAGAATTGCTTCAAAAATTGCTTTTAGAAAAATATGTGTGATTATTTTCTTGCTTATGTACAATTAGTATGTGTACGTTGTTGTTGTCAAAGCCAAGATATGTTTTTGCAACAGCCAGATGGCATGTACAGATAACAGCCTATACTGAGGTAATTAGTCCACCTAAATGTTTTAATAAAGAGGGTTTGAAGGCTCTGAATAAATCTCCAGGAATAATATACTGAAAAGATGGTAAGCCTATGGGGCCCCTATGCTCGTGGGGCCCCTGGGCAACTGCCCAGCCTGCCCATGTGTTAAGACAGCTCTGGGTAAAGGGGGGGTATTATACCACTGGAATGAATTAAGTCAAACTCTTTTTATTCTTTAGTTCAAGAGTTTTATTGGTTTAGCATAATACTAAATGTAATAGAAAAGATATGAATCTCAGTAAAGAACAGTAATGTTACAAGTACATTTTCTTTTCACCAGACTAACACAAACAGCTTGCTGAATGTATGAAGTATGATTTATATAGAGATGTGATTGACATCAAAGTTTTCCTGCATGAGTTTGATAGTTGCCTGTCATCATTATTCTGTGCTTTTAAAGGATCCATCTCCTTTCATTATCTAACTCTCAGTCTGTGGCTTCTTGCTTGCAGCCATTCCCCTCTCAGCATTATAACACTGCTCCTGTAGCACCCTGCGGGGAACTAATATTGTAGGCTATGAACTGAAACTATGTTGTTATAAGTGATAGAGATGGATGTGGAAGAGAAGGGGCTAAAGTAGAAATTATAATCGTCCATTGGTGGTTCAGTGATTTGTGCTTTCAATTAAATATGTATTACTTTGGTAGCTTGAGAGTTGCATGATATTTGGCTTTGCCTCATGCCTTTCACCCATATGATAGAGAGCCTCCCACCACCCCCACAGCAGACCAAATAGTAACTGGCTTGAACCAAATATAGTATAACATCCCACAACAGAGGGTGCAGTCAGCTGACAAGACACAAAAGGAAGAGGGCCGTGGCTGGAGCCGCATCTAATGCACCAACAAAACAGGCATCAAGTGTTAGGTAAAGAGGAAACATTGCAAAAGAGAGTAAGAGGTACAAGTGAAGTATAAGAGCAGCAAGTGAGATATAATCAGAGTAAGCAGGTTATAAGAGGAACAGGTGAAATATAAGAGGAACAAGTGGGATATAAGAGGAGCAGGTGGGAAAATAAAAGGAGCTAACAGGAATGAAAGAGATACATGAGAGGATAGATACTCAAAGAAACAGGAAAAAGGGATAAATAGACAGTAGAAAACACTAGCAGGGGTTAGTAAAAGGAGGTAGATAAAATAAAGACATCTGATATACCACAGCTTAGGAACGGAAGAGAAAAAAGAGGTAGCAGATAATACTGTTAAAATAGGGGGGAGCTAACAGTGAGGAAGCATAGAGTGTCAGGAAGAAAAGAGTTAAAGACGGACAGCTATATCTAAGTGGAACCTAGAGTGGAAGAAAGATAATTTAGTTAAAAGAAAGTGATTAACAGGAAAATCCTTATACGTTAGTGAGAGTAGTGGAAATAGACTAAATCCAGCAGCTGCTAGTTACCGGGAAGGGCCTTCCATAATCACCACACATATATATATATATATATATATATATATATATATATATATATATATATATATATATATATACATATATACTCACACAACACTTTTGGTTACTGTACAGAGAGCGTCAGCATTTTAAACAGATGTGAGTAAACGGATAAATGGAATCTACCTCCAATAGTTGCTGTTTCTGCTTTCTAGCATCAATATAAAATGCTTTCGGTGCTGAGTGTTTTACAACCTAATGACATCAACAAAAAGATAGCGCTAGGTTGAGTGAGTTGAGTGACCTATGTTGTTTTCCAGAAAGTCCTGAAAATGTGAAGAATAAATAATTGCTGCCGGTCTTTTATGTTGGCACGCAGTCATGATCAATGTCATACCAGTGTATCTTTGAACAATGACACTGTTAAACAATTTGATTAGGAGGGTGAATGCCCAGGAAGGTGTATGGAGATATGGGTATTTTAGTATATTTTAAGCAATAACTAACTCTCTCTCTCTCTCTCTATACATATTAGTGGGGTTAGCCTTTAATATGATTGCAATCACATGCAGAAAAAAATAAAGATGAGGAAAGATCTCTGAAAGGTTTTCCATCTGCATTTGTTCTTGTTTCCAAATCAAATCGTGCTCCTGACAACAAAGGGTTAACACAGTTTTATATTAATTAATACATGTATCTCCCAGCTTCTTTTTCTAATAAGCACATCAGGATGGATAACCAGGGATCAGAAATACACTTCCAAAGACGGATCAAAGGAGTCATAAATATTTCAGTATGTTTCCTTGTGAGAGGTGACAGCATGACACACTGTCTCCGTCAGTCATTCTCTGCCCTCCAGAGATTTGTCTCTCATTTTTGACGCTTGATGGACGATATTATAAACTGACTTGAATAGGTGCCGTTCCACGTAGAACCAAATTGAACTAATGACTGAAATCGTGAATATAAAACAGGGTTAGCTATCAGCTAAGGCCAACACTGCTTCATAGACTATTACAGTCGTTTCCAACAGTACATGAGAAACTACAAAATACACAGAATTAGATAATCAGTATATTGCCTACCCAATTTATATTTATTTTAGTGAATCTAACACTAATTGAGACAACAAAAAAGTACAAAATTCACTTATTTTAAAACATAGAACCAGTAATTTTATTTTTGTTAACAAAATTAATTTAATGGTCCTGTACTACAGGCAGCTGTCCATCATCATCATCATCATCATCATCATTTATTTATACCAGTAGGACAAGTGGCAGTATGGCATACCACTGTACACTTCCACCACTGATTTGTATACTATCATCATCCTCATCATCACCATTTATTTATATAGCGCCACTAATTCTGCAATGCTGTACAGAGAACTCACTAGCATCAGTCCCTGCCCCATTGGAGCTTACAGTCTAAATTCCCTAATATAGACACACATTCACACACGGACACAGACAGACAGAGAGGGAGACACTAGGGTTAATTTTTTGATAGCAGCCAATTAACCTACCAGTATGTTTTTGGAGTGTGGGAGGAAACCAGAGCACCTGGAGGAAAGCCACGCAAACACAGGGAGAACATACAAACTCCACACAGATAAGGCCATGGTCAGGAATTGAACTCATGACCCCAGTGCTGTGAGGCAGAAGGGCTAACCACTAGGCCACTGTGCTGCCCAACATCAGAGTATGTGAGCCAGCAAAGGTCTTATATCAAAGGTTGTGTATTACTGAGCTGCCTACCCTAAATAGTTTGTGAGGACCCACCCCTCCACACCCCTGCTCTACCTCTCCACACCCCTTCTCCACCCCTCTATACCCCGTGCACTAACCCTGATTTAAAGCTGACCTTCTACCTAATTAATGTATTTTTCCGAGTTTGTCAAATTGTACATTTGTTCTACACTGTCGAAGTCGTATAATTGGATGAACGAAAGTATATTGGTTAATATTGTTTTAGTATGCGATTGCACTCAGTATGTCAGGCTACGATCGCATGGTAAAATAAGCACGCACACACTCGCATCACAACATTTAGTTATTTATATAATTCATATTCATATTGGTTCCGTTATACAGTGATTTATGAGCAGATAGTATTTGGTTCATTATTAGTTTATATATTATGATTATATGTATACTTCAGTGTTATTTAAAGTTCAGGTTATAGGAAATGTGTCATGTCTGATATCATTTGAATCCCCTATTCATCAGCAACTGTCCGGTTCATTCACCGAAGAGATCGCATATTGCATACGCTAGTTATTGATGTTAGGGAATAAATAGTCAGAGTGATACCAAACTGTAAAATGCTAATGGACTAGTTGTAACTGGTTTCTGGGCGGGAGAATCATCTGGAATGTTGACCCTCAGCCTTTCAGGGGGTTGTTTGAACTAGCCTATGACCTGTTTACATTGGACCACCTCAAGCCTGGACCTATAGAAGCAAGCCACGTCATCTGCATTGTTCTCTCTGTAACACTGAATGTATATAATCATAGCTGTGCTCCCACTAGCTTCAGTCATTCTCTGACCACAGTATTCTAGAGTGAACTACTGTTCACTGGTACCCGTGGTAGCGCAGCGAGCGCGGTATGTATGTATCTTTTGGTATTGGCTGTACTGTATTATAATCATGTGTTGAATTGTTAAACTTTGCCTCTGCTAAAATAAATTACTTTGTGCTTCGGAAACACAATACAATCGCTTGGGCAATGCTTATTTGAAAACGATAGAATTACTTTAATAACACCCATATCTAATGTGAAATTACCCACCAAACACTGGAAGATCTGCAAGCGAGGGGGACTGCGATAGAAGTTCTTGACCATAATAACCAACATAACTCTGGAAGCCTAGTGAGAGTATCAGTTATGTGTAGGAAGTGTCTCTCTATAAAACATTCTAATGTGATTTTACTTCTAGGCAGAGGGTAGCACAGCATTGTGTTAAAGTTGGATTTATAATAATAATACAATTTGTAGAGTGGAACCTGATTTTCTCTAATATTATATGTATATATATTATTGTAAATTTATATATTGTTTATTTAGGAATAGTCTATTTAATGATATGGACTATTTAACCTTTAAAAACAACTGATAGATATTTACTAGAACGTACTAGAATTTACTAGATTTATGTTGGTGTATCATCAACTGTTTTGAAACTGCTCATGTGACCTCTGTGGTGACATAGTTTTGTAAACACGCCCACTATTGTTAAAAGTTTATAAATTAGCCTGCAAAAAGACCAGAGCTCTCTTTCTCCTAGAAATCATGAAAGAACAGGTTGTATGCAATCTATATACTGTGAAATTTATAACTGCTGTAACTTAATATTTAACAAGTAAACTTCTATTCGGTGGTAGTCAGCATATCGATGCCGACAACACTTACCCCGACATGATGACTCTGAAGGGCTCCTTCCCGATAATCAGCGATGATGACTACTCTTCAAAGCGACTTCAACCAATCACGATAAAATAAGAAGCCGGCTGCACTTCATGACGTCATTCACCATGACAACGGTATTATCGCTGTTGTTAAGGGGGTAATGTAAGAATGCTCCCATTTACAATCTATATTGTACATGGGCGCATACTTACATTACTCCCTTAATAACAGCGATAATACTGTCGCCATGGTGAATGACGCCATGAAGTGCTCCTGGCTTCTTACTTTTATCGTGATTGGTTGAAGTCGCTTTGAAAAGTAGTCATCATCGCTGATCGTCAGGAAGGAGCCCTTCAGAGTCATCATGTCGGGGTAAGTGTTGTCGGGGTACTCGGCATCGATATGCCGTACCCCACCCCTTCAATTTGCTGCAAGACCCACAATTGGAATGGACAATGTACATTTATTTTGAAAAATGAATTCAACAATTGTCTGACTCCACAACAAAATTAAGGGAAGTGCCCAACAATGTCAGTCCACCCACCCAATGCCTCTACTCTGCTCTTCTGAGTATTCGGGCAAAGTATCCGCAGTGAAGTACATAAATGGTACCTAAGTGGGGATTCACTGTGCATGTGCCAGCCTGCACATGAACAATAGAAGAGTGGGGGGCCTGTATGGATGGAGCATTCCCAGGTACATGTGTGAATTTTAGGTTCAGATAATATTTATTGATGGGTTAAGTTAACTGGTTTAGCTCATCTTCTGTTCCTTGCTATATCATCAGTATGTCATCTATATAGCACTTGTAAAGAATAATCTTAGTTAAAAATATTATTTTTTTGCTTTCATCATCATCTTTTTTTAATTTATATGGTACCACATAATCTGCAGTACAATCAACAAAAAGTAAATAGAATAAAATACCAGATAATGGCAAGAGAAACAATAGAATAAGTAAAAATCAATACAAAAGGTAATAGAGAAAGCAACTACATAAGAAGACACAACTAGAACAAAGGAAATATTAAAAAGGAGCTAGAGCTATTTTCTCAAAAGCACATATGTAGATTAGTATCAGGTCTTATGCTAGTTCAGTCTCAGACTTACACTGCAGTTGGTCACAAGACTCTTATGCTCTAGGCAGGGCTGCCATCAGAAATTGTGTTGCCCTGTACATATGAAATGACAGGGCACTCACCTTATCGCCCCCCTGGGTCCAGTGAATGCAGAAGTATAGCATGGAGCCATGATGCCTAGTGCAACAATATGCCCTCAAGACCTCCACACATGCCCTTTACATGCCCATCAGATTCCGCACATACACTTATTAAATAACCCCATTATATCCTTTATAACATTAATAGTTATCTCACATATTATAAATAACACCCCCATCTTGAACAATAATAGCCTTACATATTATATAAAAAAACAACCCTCACATAACATTAATAACCCCATGTTACTTACCTATCTTTTAAAGCTGATGGAGGCAGCCACAGCGTCACATGTAGAGAGGGACAGGTTGGAGCAGACAGGCTAAATGAGTGAAAGTAGGAAGAGAATAGTTGACTTCAATGAAGAAGAGATGTGGTGGGTGGGAGACAGGGGGGTGGGGTTTGACTATAAGTGAAGGCAACCCATTGGTAGCTAGTCCCAGTGAAGGGACCAGCCTCCAGGAAGTACCGCAAAGGCAGGGTCAGCCCTCTTGAGGATAAGGCTTGACCACCCAGACCAGGGCCCCTTGATCTTGCACAGCCCCCACTACATCTTCAAACCTGGGGTCCCTCAGAGCAAGTAAGGGCATCAACAGATCAATGAAAATAACAATTTGTGGCCTCAGACGGTGGACCCCCTGGTCAGTCCGGGTCCCATACATTGATACCTCCCCTACCCCTCTGACGGGGGTCCTGGCTCTGAGATATTCACTTCTTTGCACACAGGGGTCGCTGTTTGGGATATGCATTTTTTTTCCAACATAGCGCGGCTGCTCCACTGCTGTAGGGACAGGGTTTCCTCATACCAATGATATCACTGTTAGACTGGAACTGCCAACTTGGGGTTGTAGCAGTACAGCCTTCGTGCAGTGAGCCACAGGCTCAGTTAATAGCCATCTGCATCCTTTTAATCTCATCTGTGTAAACCTGCATCAGGTAATGACCTAATGACCTGCTGCTAATAATTAGTTGTCAGCACCTGAGGTTTATTTCAGTCTAATATGAGAAGCATTATGGGAACAACACTCTACCAGTTATTAAGCTTCTCTCCTTGAATTAGCACTCTGAATCCAGTTGTTATCTGGCAGCCTTTCATCATAGACACTCAGATAACTTCCCTCTATGGCCTTGACCCCTGTCTCTGGAACTACTACCTTCTCTGGCTTTTGATCCATGGATTAAACCTGGATTTGCTTCTGCCTGAATCTTTAGGCTCAATCGCCATAATTAAAGGTACAGCACTTTTTTTTACTAAAGACTATTCCTATGTGTTGCTGCTACTGGAAACCACCCATCCAGTATTTATAAACATACATCCTAGAGACCTGGCAATTAGCATAGCTGAGTGCGAAAACAGTTCTCATAGCTGCTTCCTGCTTTTGTAGGTAAAAAATATCCAGAAATGTAAAGTAATTATGAAATATCCACAATGCAATAACAGAAGCAAACGGGTATTTACAGTTTAGTGAACAGTCTCCAGATAGCGTTTGTGTTCCACTTACCTTCCATAGATCGGATGTTAATATAGTTGAACAGAAGCTGAGATAAACTTACAGCAATTTAAACATATAAAAAATAGCATATGATTTTTTATGATGATATGTACAGGAATATTTCTATTATGAATAATTGTATATGGTGTACTCAAATTCTGAAAAAGTATATATTTTGCTAATTGTTTCATAATGATGAGGTATGCAGATGCAATTGATATATGGGGTATATATAGATATTAAGGAACTATTGTACAAGGTGGAAGTCAGCCTGATGGAGTTTGAAGAATATGAAATGCGTTGGACGTATTAGTACATATTGGATTACTACATACTACTGGAGTTAGCTTTCCATTGAAGAGGAGTTCTGCTAGCCCACAAAGTATGTGAGATAAGCACATAAACACTTTTCTATCTGATTCACACATGTACATTTTTGCATGGTGATTTTTCTTAAATATTTACTACATTATCAGGCACCCTCTTTGTTCTTTTTCTATAGATGATTTATGATTGTCAACTTCAAACAAATAAAAATTCTACTGCTACATTATAAGTATAGAGACAATTGTCTCTAAAAATTGCTTTTAAAATGTGAATAGTATTACAAGTGTATATTAGAGCACTGTTACAAACATTTATCTATTACTGTCTTAATTACAGTTACATTGAAAATGCGACTTTGAATTTATTAATAAATCTCAAGAGTCTTGTGCATATGACACTTACTTACATTATTATATGGCATATAAATGGGTATTGTGACTTTTGTATTTACTACTAACACTGTCAAGCCACATCTCTACACTATCTTTATATTATTATGGGGCCTAAATATAGACACGTGTATGCATGATGAACATCAGGTGCAAATGCTAATGTTTTAGAACTGGACCATTCTTGAGATAATTCCGATATAAAATATGCATATAAATACGTTTTTTCTTGCATGCATTTTTTCCCATGTATGTTTGGTGGCGCAAAGGCATCCACCACTAAATTAGCTCCTATGAATGTGTCTCTCATAAATTATATGCATGGTATAGATGGGGCAAATTAAGACAGAGGTTGGCCAAGAAATTTAATCTAGTTCAGTATCTAACTAAAGGAAAAAGAATTGCAAATGCAGTTGAGTTGTGTCACACATCGCACCAGATAATCTCTCATTCTGGCTGCTCTGAACCGAGCATGCGCACACCTGGGGGTAAATGTATCAAGCTGAGAGTTTTCCGGCGGGTTTGAAAAGTGGATTCTAACTTTCATCTTGTAGAATGTACTAAATAAATGATAGCTAGAATCTGATTGGTTTTTCAAACCCGCCGGAAAACTCTCAGCTTGATACATTTACCCCCTGGTCTTTTCAAAACTCCCTCCATTCACTTGATTGGCTAAGTACCTGTCAGCCTGTATATTTAAAGTTCCTGCCTCCTTATTATAGTTGCCAGATCTTCAGGTCTCCTTACCTGTTAGGACGTCTCCTCCTCTGGCTCCTGTTTATTGCTTCCACCTCGTTGTACTCTGGATTCAGCAGCTACTCTGCAGATCGTTGCGCATCTCCTCTGATCCTGCTCCAGGGCTTCCAGCTCATCAGGACTTCAGCGATTATCACCCAGCAGTCTATTGCTCACCTGTGTATACCTGTATCACCTCCGCAGTCAAGATGCTTCTGTTACTCTGCAGATCATTGCGCATCTCCTCTGATCCTGCTTCAGGGCTTCCAGCTCATCAGGACCTCAGCGCTTCATCATCCTGCAGTCTATTGCTCTCCTGTGTATACCTGTATGACCTCTGCAGTCAAGACATTGCCACTATGCTGCAGATCGTCTGATCCTGTTCCAGGGCCATACAGTTCATCAGGACCCCGGCGCATCAGCATCCTGCAGACTGTTGCTCTGTCCTACAATCCTGAACTTTCACTTACCTGCTGGACCCGCCTCCAGCACTCTGACATATCCTTACTGCAACCATTATCTCCTGATCCTCCATATAGTATCGCTCATCCCCCTTAGAGGACCGCGACCTGTGGTTAGAGAGTCGCTAAGCCCATATTCCTTTACGGGGATCCCTGGTGAAAACCTCTCTTTCCGTTAGACTCTGCACCTCTCTGGGGGTAGTATCCACCTGAGCAGACATTGAGGCCCATCCTGACTCTGGTTTTGTGACAAGTTGAAAGATTTTAGTTAGCCCAAGATAAAAATTATATTGGTGGGCACATAGACGCTTTTCCAAAACACAATGGGGTAAATTACAAGTGTATGCCAATTAGAGTATATCACGTTCTCTTAAGCAATGCAAGACAGAAATAAATAATCCATTTAATTTCCATTGGTTCCAATTGTACCCTGTGGAGCAGGGGATGAGTTATGAGTTATGCATGAATTATAACTTTCATCATCTTCTGCTTGTCACTGTGCTGTGGACTAAAAGCTCATTCACTTGAAGAAAAGTCATGTGAAATGATGCTTACAGTTAGTGAAATCTATTGACCTTCGTTATGAAATCCAACATTCAGTAATATTGCCCCATAATAAGCAAATCTGTATTCTGAACAAATACCAACTTACATTTAATGAGGCAATAAATCCATCATAGTGCAAATGCAGATATGGAGTATGAAGTGTGCATTGTCTCATCAAATTAAGTTTAATTAACTTGGTATTTGTTCAAAATTCTCGCACTGAAACCCCCTAGCAGCTCAGCTATAGCTCAGAAGTACATCTATGGGATGCTGAAAATCACACTAGAGATATCAGGTCTTAACTACAGTCAGCTGCTTATCTTATGTACGAAATGTGCAGACATACAGGGCAATGAATTAACATTTTAGACATATCTCACTGTTAATACATTATAGTTTAACTAATCTAACAGTTGTTCTGCAAACTCCTGTGTCCTTCATTATCATCCTCACTAAGTGGATCTGTGCAGCAGGCTCTAAATTCCCCCCAACAGAGGTTGTTTAACAGGCAAAGAACATTCCAAAATGGAAAGAACGAGACAAATGACACCATGGCAACTGATTAAAGACACAGTGAGAATACAATAAAGCTTATCACGATGCATATAAGAGCTAATCAATCTTTCTTCTGCTCCACAGCAAGGGAAAACAGACAAAAAAGTACTTTAAAGGATTGCAAAGAAGACAGAGGGTAGACCAAGGTCTACCAGCATAGGAGACTGATGGGGCGTATATCCACACACAAGACTTATAAAAGAATCTAATAATGTAAAAAAAAAGATTCAATATTTTGATATTTATAATTGCAGATGCAATTATTGAAGTTTTTTTTTATTTATTTTTTACAATGAATATACTTAGCCTAAAATAGAATTGGTCCAATGCAAATACATATGTAAAATTTTCAGGACATTAGAAGATCTGAAGATATCTCAGATAAAGATGTGGGTTATGATTCATCTTCGAACCTAAGCCCCTTTACGTGCCATATCTTGGGGGAATTCAATTGGCCGAGTTACTCTCAAAATTAACACGGCTTGCTCACTATTACGGTTACTACGGTAAAAGTGGGCATTATTACAGTTAGTACGGTAATTTTTAATGTTGGTTTTTGCTTTTGGCTCAGGGAGTCGCAAGAGGAATTCAGGTCAAAATGACCATATGAACGATAATAGTGTGCAGAGTAATGCGGCTAATTGAATTCCCCCCTTGAGTGAAATTGCTCTGCGCATGCTCGGAAACGGACTTTACGCCAATGAACACAATTGCATGCAATTCATGTGTGAACGCCAATGACACTTACTACTGCCTACGACTTGAAGGACGGAATGTGGAAGGGAAGGGGCAATGTACAGTAAGGACGTGACAACGTGGAAGTGGCCGATTCAAGCTTTGGGCATCATTTACATATGTGTTATTTAACTGTATCATTTGCACTAGCAACAGGGCAGGTGTAAAGTGCTGACTGATAGTGATGACTGTCACGGCATCATCTTTGTGTTAAAAACTACATGTATGCATGCCATTTGGTAGCACAGAACATGTGTATGAAAGTAAGAGAGATAAAAACGTATTGTATGTACAGTATGCATTAAGATCATCATGATTTGTAAATCATAGATTTTTTATTACTGATTATAGTATTATTATTATTATTATTATTATTATTATTATTTCTTTTATAATTATTTTGTATTGCACAAGTTCTGATGGGCTTTATATTGAACATATGCATGTGTATTGTGCACTTTGTTCTGTCTGTTAACATACGACAAGTACTGTTTAGGCGGAGTGTACTTATACCCAGAATCAAATGTAAACGTATGTAAGATCTGCTTGGATTTGAATATGGCGCACATAAACTTAAATTCCGTGCCTGTTTTTAAAAAGCAACTTGCGTGCAAATAACATTCGACAATTAATCAGGTCTGTTATCTTGTGTGGGGGAGTGGAGAGTTATTTTCCTTCACACAGCAGATTTCTTGTTTGTAATACCTGTGACAGATGCCACAATCAGGTACTTTTAGCCATTATTTGCAGAAAAAGAATGGTAGCTGATTACAATAGCTTGTCTTGAGCTATGTAGCAACTATGATGTTGGCTATCTCATGTTATGTCAGAGTATGCAATGTTTTGCACATAATATGTAAGTATTATTACTTGCTGTTTTATAAAAATAAACATATTTTAGGTTTAATGGCCCTTTGGCATAAGTGCCAACTTTTGGATACAGTTTACACACTTTCCTCAACTGGGCAGGTCCACATGGCGCCCTTAAGAGAGCATGGATCACAGCACTCCCAAAAATGATGCAAAGCACTGAACATTTTAGCAATGTACACATACACAGGTCAAAGTATTACATTTGTATTTTAATGTTCAACAATAAGTCACAAACTTAGGAATATGGGATATTTTGGTATGTAGGAATGATCAGCAACCACCATCCAGCTTCTGCTGTAATATTGCAGTAGTGAAAAACTATTAATTTCTGCAGCCCCAGACACTTTTTATATTGGATAATGAAACAGGGATGTTTCTTGTTCCATTCTTGATCTGTCATTTATTATGTAAAACGTCTATGATCATGCACCTCCTATTTGACATATAGATCAATGATCTCATAATATCTCTGTTTAGCCCTTCCTTTATTATACTGTGAAGTAATCTGTTTGTGTTGTGAACCCAAAGGGTGTTATATCTGTGTGACCAGGCCCACTCTGTATCTTGTATGTGTTCAAGTCTCTGGTGAGGACGTGCACCATGAAATAAAGAGTGGAGAATAGGGTGTATAAAGTAAAGTGGGTAGTAAAACACCTCCTAACATTGTGAAGGGTATTCCCTAGTGTACTTGAGAAGGTTTCAGTGGTGTTATGGCATACTGCCAATATATAGGCCTATCCATGGCATGTTCAACTGGCCTGACAATGGAAGGATGGTATCATGACAATGTAAAGGCTATTTATAGTCTTGTGCCACTATTTGAATCTAAGAAGAGACCCACTATCCTAGCTGTAGAACCTTTCTCCAAGGCTTAGTGGTACACTGCTATAAGACAAGGGTTATTCCACCCAGACCCCAGAGTGCTTGTACATAGAATATACAGTGCATCCGAAAAGTATTCACAGTGCTTCACTGTTTCCATTTTGTTATGTTACAGCCTTATTCCAAAATGGAATAAATTCCCCTTTCCCCTCAAAACTCTACACACAATACCCCATAATGACAAATGGAAAAAAGTTTTTTTGGGGATTT